>NW_024532799.1:0-115718 GCF_016097555.1 Gigantopelta aegis
TCCTTATCTTGGCTCTACTTGAGAGACTTCATGAATTGAGTCTCCACAAATCTCATAATTCAATCCTGTTGTACTACAGGACACTATGAGTGCAGCCCCACCTTGAAAACTGACAGAGAGAAAAATGGCAAACACGGTAAACTGTCAAAGTTAGGGCTTCAAATTTCACTCTGTAAACACAAAGTGGACACAGTCCTAAGGCTTATGAAATTTAGGGTAGGTGTCATCTAATAATAACTGAGCTTTGACACTTGAGAGACACCCAGTTTCTCTTCAAAACAAACTGAATGCCCCTTTTTAAGATTTCTCAAGTGGGTGTGGTTAGGCTGTGAAATTCCTGAAATTACTTTGATCTTGTTGAGCCAGTCTCTTCCCATGAGGTTAGGCGCCAGTCCCCTTACCACAATGAAGGCAGGACCTCCTTCTGGACCCTGTGAATTCACATGCATTTCTAATTTTACCCAGTACTGGTAATGACTCACCATATAGGTTTCAATTGACCTATGCTTTCTCCAGGTCACCAATACGACTGGATTTGGAAACCTTGGTGTAAGTATCTTGACTAATAATCGACAGAGATCCACCAGTATCATACTCCATATCTGTGGAACACCATTCAGTAAACATTTAACAATGAAGGTTCTGATGATTTGTCTCTAAGAGCACACATTTTTATACGACTCTTCATCTACTTGTTCTTCTGGAACAGTGGTAGGCGCACTCCTCACTTACAAAATGAGTTTTTTTCGGCTTCATTGGTGCTTTAAATACTTGACTCGAGCAACATACTTTGGCAATGAGCCCCTTTTTCTTGCATTTCTGGTGTTGATCCTTGAAGAAATAGACTGAGGCCTAAATGACATCCTCCACACCTGTGGCAGGTAATATTAGCAGTAGCAACTTTCTCTGGTACTTATGATGAGAATTGTAGTGAACAGGTACAGTAGTTAGTTGACTACAATGTTAAGTGATCCTTTCTCGACTGCCTCAAGCGATTTAGCTAGCTCTAATCCTTTTTTATAGGTAAGGTCCTTCTCAGCCAACAACCTATGTTGGATACTCTGGTGATTAACTCCACATACGGAGTCGATCTTGTAGATATCTGTAGTGAGTCTTTATAGTCACAATATTCAGCTATCTGACGCAGAGCTGCATACATATGTCGCAATAGACTCTGCTGTGCTTTTACACGAGAGTTAAACTTGTATCTCTGAACAATAATAGACGGTTTGGGGTCATAAATAGTCCTTGACCATCTTCACTAAGTCATCGTATGACTTGGTTTCAAATGCCTGAGCATCAAGTAAACTTCTTATTAAACTTAAAGGTCTGATGCCACAAATGGAGAGCAATATGAGTCTTTCTTGTCATCTCCTTCTATGTCATTTGCGACAAAGTAGCATTCCAGTCTCTCAGCATAATGTGACCAACTTTCTTGTATGAATCAAATGGACCTAGAGTGCCGTGTCGAGCCATATACCTTCGTCCCCGATATGTCGTGGTTTAGTACTTTAGTAGTAACTGACAAATTTTATAAAATGACCTTAGTGCGACAACTAAACTAAACAACCAAAACATGATATTAAATATTACTCACAAAACATATTACATGATAAAATACAATTTATGAGAGTTGAGTTGCAAAGAAGGAGGTTGTGAATGTTATAAAAAGTGAGAAGAAGGGTCAGACTGGAAAAGATTAGACTTAGACTACATTTAGAATAGTTGGTGTTACATTGTACGCTAGGTGGACACAATGATTAAGAGGGTTACATTATGACAGTGTTATCTATTAAGAGTATATACATTATAATACAATGAGAATATAAATTAAACTGTAGAGTAGCCATGTATGCATAACCCAAATAAAAATAAAAGCTATAAAAAAGAATAAGGCGTTAAGCTTAATGTATGGAATTACACACATTGAGATTACAATTACTCTAACTAAATTTATGACTGTCCTCTTTGCAAGCAGTGTAGATTTGTTTTATAGATATACTATAAAAACACTTGAACAGCAGTATTACTAAAAAACAACTAAAATAATAATAAAAAAAATTAGCAAAATAACTAAAATATAAGAATTCCTAAAAACTAAAAATAGCTAAAACAGACTAAACTTTGTAACTATAACTAAAGCTAACTAAAACTAAACGATTTAACTACTAAACTAACTAAAAAAACTAAAATTCTTATGAATAAGAAGTAACTAACTAAAACTACAAACTAAAACTATGAGGTGCCATTTGTGTCAAAATTGAAAATATTCATGACATAATAAATAAGTCATTATTTATCAGTTATTGTTGATTTACTTCTTATTTATGGAGTGCCGTTTGTGTCAAAATTAAATGCATTGAATGGTACATTTAACATGTTGTGTTTTAACTTTTTATTGTTACTTAATAAAAACATGGAGCGCGAGTACCACAAGCTGTTCTCTTAGAATTGACTAAGCAAGATGTTTCCAGTTAGGTTGGGTGCCCTGACTTTGGTTGTATATTGTAGTTCTTTTACTTAGGGAAGTCAAGGATGAACATTAAAAATTCCGTATAACCCCGTTATATTGAAATTGGAATGTCTGTCTGAGGCCTCCATATAATTTAATAAATAATGACTTATTTATTGTATCATCAAAATTTTTTCACAAACGGCCCCCCATATAAAACAATATCTTACAACTAAAACAACATTAAAGAAATAATTATTAGAAAGAAGAGATACATGTGCATCAAAATAGTGGATAAAGGACAATATAATGTACATAAAGAAGACACAGTGGATAGGAGGCAATCATATCCGAAGTGTAGTTCAAAAGTCATTCATACTCTAAGCATATAAATTAAACTGTAGGATATCTGTGTGTGTATAAACTCAAGTAAAAGTAATAGCTTATCTAAAAACTAGAAAATGGTTTGTGCTCAATGTATTCAAATACACACATTGTGACTATAATTATTCTGACCAAATATATAACTGTCAACTTGTAGGTAGTGCAGCTTTGTGTTTGCTGAAATATTTTGCTATTCAAAACATCCTATCAGATCTTCATTAATAAAATAATAACTATGTAATTATATAGTGAACAAAATAATAATAATTATATCTACAAAAATGGACTTACTAACAGTTATCAGAAAATATTGTCACTCATCTGATCACATTCTTGGTTGCAGTAATACAAAATAATTAATAGAAACTATTAGGTTAACAACAATCATGCTTTATATTAGACGATAAATTGATTTACAAACACAAAATTTCCATATTCATACTATTTAGGATTATATTAGATATAATTAACTAGTCTTCATATATGCAAAGGCTATTATTACTTATATTATATATATATATATAATAGATACAAAATAAAATGTCACAATAAAAAAATAGGACAAGTGATGTATATGACTTGTTATAAAGTCTGTGATCTATACTGGAAGTTCATGAGGACAATGCACAACTGGACCTATAAGTGAAATTATGAAAACAGAAAAGTGAAATGATTGCATACATAATTCCTATCCAGTGTCTTAGTTTTAGTTTTTGGGAATACATTTAGTTATGTGTCTAATATACTTTATTATTATTATCGTTGTTTTAGTAATACTGCTGTTGAAGTGTTTTTTTTATAGTACAGTTATAAAGTTCTAAATGGTTAGAGTAATTGTAATCACAATGCGTGTATTTGCATATATTAAGCACAAAACCTTTTTCCTTTTTTATAACTTTTATTTTTATTTGAGCTTGTGTATACATGGCTACTCTAAGGTTTAGTTTACATGCCTACAGTATGAAATGATCCTTGAACTACACTTATGAAATGATTGCACACATAACCTCCTATCCACTGTGTCTTCTTAATGTACACTATATTGCCTTTTTATGCCCACTATTTTTTTTATATGCACATGTGTCCTCTTCTTTCTAATCTTTCTTATAATGTGACACTTCTTCTCATTGTATTATAGTCAGCATATCTTAATATATAACACTGTCATGATATAACCTCTTAACCATTGTGTCCACCTAATGTACAATGTAACACCAACTATCCTAAATCTAGTCTTTCTAATCTTTTCCAGTCTGACCCTTCTTCTCATTGCTTTATAAACATTCATAACCTCCTTCACTGCAACTTCAACTCTCATAATTGTTCCTTAACATCAAAATTTTGTTGACTGTATCATTAATAAATCAACATAGTTAGTATTTCTTTTTTACTTGTATAGTCCTTCTTTTGCTGGTTATATATAACCTCCTACTAATAAGTACATGATCATAATTAATGGTTTCTTGACAGATATTCACTCACTTGCTATCATAACTTTAAAGTCTAAATCAACACTTTAGTTTAACTTTACAACATCATTGATGATGTTTGATGTATTTGCTGAGGTGACAAAGCCATATTCAATATTACTGTATTTGTTAATTGTTGATATCATCTAAAAATGGAACTATCACTATTAGTTGACAAATAAAGGGGATAGTGAGAAGGTGATATTCCTGAGCTTACTAGACCATTTGAGCTTGATCTGAATAAATGTAATAGGACTATAATACTGAAAAAATTAAGAATTAACTTTTATAGAGAGTATTATGGTAAAAGAAGGAAGCCAACAGCTCTAGTGACATCATCAACATTACTAAACTCATAGCTTGTAAGGCAAGATCTAGAAAAGTCAAATATTTGGAGCCCATTCCAGATCCTATTGAAATCAATAAAATAGTTATTTCAATTTATTTTTCCAGGTAAGAAACAAGTTCTATGAAATTATAAAATTATTATAATTACATACCTAAAATAATTATGCATATTGCACAAAAGTTGTCTCTAATGTCGATAATGTTTATGACTAATCAATACATTGTTGACAATGTAAAACCTCATGGGTTTTTCATGTCTTATGAAGTTGTTAATATAGTAGTTAGTAAGAGTAAGTAATTTTTAGTTAGTCACTTTGTACAGAAGCCGAAGGCAGACATTCCAATTCAATTCTACTTTCCATCGCACATTGAAATGAAGCTCAGAGTGTGACTGTCTTTCTTAGAGTGGACTGAAGCAACATGTTTCCAGCTAGGGTGGAGTATAGGATTTAGCTGCTAAATATTGGACTGAAGGATAGAAAATAGAATTGAAATTGGATTTTTTTGGAAAACTTCAAAACAGAATATGAAAATTACGAAGTAGAATTGTATGTCACCTTTGACTTCCATAGTCACAATATATTAATCATTTACTGTTATAGTTTTAAGAGCTACATTAATAGCACTACCAATTGAAGAGATTAAATTCAACAGTGTCATCAGAAGTTATGAGAGGGGCTAACTACACAATACTGAAGTAACAGGCATGATTAGTAGATATTAGATACAATAGTGATAATTTCATATACTTGTTCTGTTGTATACATATTATGTAGAATTATAAGACTGGACAATCACTTTTCTGTAAAGAATGAGGCACTGGTTTATGACACTTAAGAATTAAAGTTACTGGTTATGTCATTGTTATCATTCTAAACAAGTGCTCAAGAAGAGTCAAAAAGGGTTAAAATACATAAAAGTGGGTTATAATACCAACAAGCTCTTCTATTAATATAATTCTATATTTGCTTATATGGTCATTTACAAAAGGTAATTATGATCATGCTGCAATGCATAGTCATACTCTTTCTCTTTTGTGAGCCTATCGGGTGCTGTTAATACTCATTAATAAAAATAATAATGCAAAGCTAATTAATACGTTATTACATAGCAGTAAGAGTTAGTTACAATATAAAATGTACCTTTATAATAAATACTAACTAACAATAGCAACAAAAACAAAAACAATATTAGCAGTAATTTTAGTAATACATAATAACACATTTCTATTATACTATAATTTACATTGCATACTGTTATTTCTGTTAACTACACATAAAAAATAATGTTATATAAATAAACTTGATACTCCCACCTCCATTATTGATATAAATGTACACTCCTCCTCATACTGAACAAAATTATGTGAAAATTGACTATTTTCAATGATTACTTCAACTTCAATTTCATTATCAACATAATACACCAAATTCATGCAACTTCCTAAGCTCAGTGTAAAATTTGATTCACAATATTGACTATGGACAGTTTTTAACCTGGTCAACATAATAAATTAATACAGTGCCTACATTAGTCTGAGTACATCCATATTAGCAAATGTGAAGTTGGTGATTAACATATCAAAGGTGTGGTAAAGAATGAGTCCATTACCAGAACTATTCTGGTCTGATACCATTCCAATGTGATATTATTGATGTCAGTAAAGACTAAACTATTACTATATTTTACATTTAAATTAAATTCATAGCTTGCTATTGTTAATAATTTCAATACAATATCCATGCTATTAGTAAATTGGTATATCACTTCCGTTGCAAACACTACACCTTATTATTGAAGTCGATTGCGTAATTGTCTCATGAGAGCCTTGTTCTATATGACCCAGTCCTTGTAGAGTTACATTACTTACACCACTGATCTTCAATGTACCTTGTAGAGTATGAGTTCCCTCTAGGAAATAGAAGATGGTATTATCAGTGAAGTAAGATTCATAATCAGTGTTATAGTAGGAGAGTGTAATAAATTGTGTGTTAATTACGTTTGTTAATAATTAAGTAATGATTGTGTAATGATTATGTAATGGTCTTTTATGTTTTGTTTTGTGGGGCATGCGCAATACACATGTGTGTGTCAAGCTAGTGATTCCCGGTCTTAAAAAATAAGTTGTTGTCAATCTTCTCTAATCTCGGTCGATTGTTAGAGTGGTCTTCAGGCTACCTCATTTTGGTGATGAGGGTAAAAAACCTATTCGATGCCTGTTCACAGAATGTGTCAGAAGCTCAGCCATAGATAGGAAGATAAAACAACAACATCACAAAAGGACCAGTACACATGATCTAGAGACCAAAAACACTTACGGTTGTTTCAGATGATTGTGAGCCGGAAACTGAGGTTCTCACTATGTACCCAGTGAAAATGACATCTGTGAAGCCAAATTCTGGCGTCAGTCGTGATTAAAATGTCAAAGCTTGGACATGGAACTCAACACTATTACATCTGTATCACTTATAAGTGAGTCAACATACTTCAAGTTGTGGAATTCAAATAGCCGACCAACACTCAAGCCATCAAAAGTTCGTGTTTAAAGACATACACAGAAAACATGGTAGAAGTTGTTGGTGTACTAAATGTTCAAGCTAGTTACGAGGGTCAAAACAAAGTGGTGCAAATACATGTTATAAAGGGGGGATGGACCTAGTTTATTAGGCAGAGACTGGCTCAGTCGATCCAATTGAATTGGGCTCAAATAAATCTATTATCAAGCCCCTCCCCTGCTTTAGACAAGTTACTGGACAAGCATGCTGCACTATTCCCGGAAGGACTAAATTTACTTAAAGATGTCACTGTCAAGTTACATGTTCGTCCAGATGGTGTCCCCAAATTCCATAAGCCTCGTCCTGTGCCATTGGCACTTAGAGAAGGAGTTGAGAAAGAGTTAGAGTAATCAGGCCAGTTGCTACATCAGACTGGGCAGGACCAATAGTGCCTGTGGTTAAAAGAGATCATTCAATTAGAGTGTGTGGAGATTACAAGCTGACTATTAATCAAGCTAGTAACACAGAAACTTACCCTCTACCTCGTATAGAGGAAATATTTGCATCACTTTCAGGTGTTAAAACTTATACCAAGTTGGATTACAGAATGTGTACCAACAGCTGTGTTAGAGGAGAAGAGTCAAGAACTGGTAACAATAAACACACACAGGGGGTTGTTCAATATACCGGCTACCCTTCAGAATATCTTCTGCACCAGCAATTTCCAAGGACTATCGAAACAGTGTTGAAAGGCCTTCCAGGTGTGTGTGTACACTTGGACGACATTCTAGTCACAGGAGCATCTGAAAAGGAGCACTTGGAGCACCTGAAATTAGTGTTGCAGAGATTAGAGGATGTTCGTTTGGCCGCTAAAGAGATGTAAATGTCAGTTTATGGTGTCTCACGTAGAGTACCTTGGCCATCGTATTGACCAAGAAGGATTACATCCAACAGCTGGAAGGTAAGAAGCGATCCAGAAAGCTCCATCTCCAACTAACAAGACTCAGCTCAAACGATTTCTCAGTTTGGTAAATTATTATTGCAAATTTTTACCTGATAGGTTGTCACCACTCTATTGTTGCTCAGGAAGAACAGTCTGTGGTGTTGGACTAAAGCGCAAGAGAATGCATTTCAGCTGTCAAGTCTGGATTGTCTTCAGATCTGTTGTTAGTTCATTTTGACCCGACAGAAGATTATTTTGACCTGTGATGCCTCACCATATGGGGTGGGGGCGGTCCTATCTCATCTCATTAATGATGGCACAGAACGCCCATTTCTTTTGTCTCTAGGACATTGTCACAGGCAGAGCGTAAAACTATGGCTCATATAGAGAAGGAAGGGTTAGCCATAATATTTGGTGTACGACGTTTCCACTCTTATCTGTTTGGGAGACATTTCACTATTCGCTCTGACCATTCGCTCTCAACTGCTAAGGTATCTTGTTGGAGAGAATAAAGCATGCCAACACTAGCATCTGCTCATATTCAACACTGGGTACTGATTTTGAGTTCATATAGTTACACCGTGTCATACAAACCTGGGTAGTCCAAATACCTCATGTAGAGATGCACCGAGTAGGTTACCACTAGATGTCACAATGCCCCCTCCACAGTTAAAGCACAAGAAGAAGAAGTATTTTTCTTTGCGAAAGCAAAGAACACCAAGGTCCAATGGTAGTCACTAGTAAACAAGTTAAGTATTTCACAGCTTGTGATCCAGTCTTATCAGCAGTAGTTAGGTATACTCTCCAAGGTTGGCCTACCAAAGTGGACAATCAGGGTTTACAGCCATATTGGTGTAGATGTCTAGAACTGTCTGTGAGTGATAAATGTTTATTGTGGGGCTCAAGGGTGTTATACCTCCACAAATTTGGGATTCATGTTAAAAGAGCTTCATGATACACATATTGGTATATCAAGAATGAGGTCTCTCGCTTGTAGTTATGTCTGGTGGCCTTCTCTTAATAAAGATATTGAAACAATGGTTAGGACTTGTATACCTTGTCAAAGTTTGCTCAATGCACCTGCTGCTGTTTCCACTACAGCCGTCGGAGTGGCCACAACATCCTTGGTGTAGGTTACATTTGGACTATGCGTTGACCATTCATGAGGAAGATGTTTTTAGTTGTTGTGGACGCCCACTCAAAGTGGCTAGAAGTCAAGACAGTACCTGCAGCAACATCAAAAGCTACCATAGTGTGTCTTCAGTCAATATTTGCCACGATGGTCTTCCAGAGAGAGTGGTAATGGATAATGGCGTGTTCACTAGTGAGGAGTTTAAGGAATTTCTAGAAGGAAATGGTATTGCTCATTCTACTAGCTCCCCTTACCATCCAGCTCTAATGGTTGGCTGAGAGGGCAGTCCAGAGTTTTAAGCAGTCTATGAGGAAGTTTACCAGTGGATCCATTGAGTCCAAGTTGTCACGGTTCTTATTTACTTACCGCCTCACTCCTCATGCTACCATGTCACAGTCTCCAGGTGAGTTGTTACTTAAACGTCACCCACGGTCCAGATTAGATATCCTGGTTCCTAGTGTTGAGCAAGTGGTTGAAATGACGTAGGATATTCAGAAGAAAAGTCATGATATTCATAGTGCTACTCGTGAGTCTTGCTATAGGTGACTCAGTTTTTATTAAGGACTTTCATCCTGGCAGTAAACATTGGCTGCCTGGAAAGATAGTAGAATTGCTGGGTCCAGTGTCAGCTCGAGTCAAGTTGTTTGAATGGAGAATTTCATAGACGTCTTTTTGAACATCTATGAATGTGTCAAGTACCAGACCAAGACTATTCAACGGTAACGTCTGTTGATAGTAATACTGAAGATTGGACATCTAGTGTTTCCTATACCTATACCAGTTGATTTACAGTCTGTGGACTTAGGTGGCACGTCTACAGTCACTGGCCCACCTACATTAAATGATCCAGCAACATCCAGTGGTGCGACAGTTCGTCGTTCTACACGTCACCGTTATAGCACCCAATAGATGGGACCCAAGTTTCAAGTAACTACTGTAACTTGTATATTGTTTGTAAGTTAATGTTTACTCTTATGATTTGTGTAGTATTAAATAATTCCACCCTGGTAGGGGAAAGTGTATAATTTGTGTGTTTAATTACTTGTTACTAATTAAGTAATGATTGTGTAATGATTATGTAATGTTTATGTTTTCTTTTGTGGGCACGCTCAATACACATATGTGTGTCAAGCTAGTGATTCCCATTCTTAAAAAATAGTTGTTGTCAATCTTCTCTAATCTCAGTCGATCGTTAGCGTGGTCTTCAGGCTACCTCAGAGAGGTTGTGACAAGGTAGGTGAGTATGAGGACAAGGTACTCCATTAGGATCTGCAGAGGCATAATACTCAGAAGCAGTAACATATCCACTGTAGATATACAGTATAACTGATGTTCTATAAATAATATGACACCAGCTCATAATGAAAGCAGACCCACCGTGAAAGATCAATAGAACACAATAGAGAATTCATGTCAAACTGATGAAAACAAGATAAATTAAAGTTGTATTTCTGCAACCTTTATTCCCTGGAAATACTATATGTTGACCAGCACTTCCTGGAATAACATAGTAATTCATGCAGTTTGGTATAAAATGGATGTAAGTAAAACTATTTCAGGTAAACTACTTTGTAACTTATAAGGTGTTGTACTATAGAATCTAGTGATGTTGTTATCATAACTTTATGATTAGTGGTCAATCCACTGTGATCACAGCTTAAAGTTAGTAGACTGCTTGTAGTTTAGATGATATGTTTTGAAGGTTTTATTCTAACATGTACTTTGATAGTTTTATAAGAATTCTAGTAACTACAACTTGCATTTTTTAATTATGACAGTATTTGTGTAGTCTAAGATAGTGACTATATATAGCTATGTGTGACCTGATTTTCAAAAGGGACCACTTTTGTCAAAAAAAAACTACTGTTAAAAAATATCAAAAAACAATCTTGCATTCATATAGAATATTTATGTTTATATAGCCCAACTTATGTATATAAAACCTGTTTTTTGAGATGTTTAACCCAGTTGTTTTTAACAAAAGTGGTTCCCTTTTGAAAAATAGGCCACATATAGTGAATGGTGTTTGTCCTTGTAAGTCAACAATAAATGGTATAAGTCAGTCACTATATATCGCATCACTTATTGTTACATTTTTTAACAGGTAGCACTACTGAGTAGTATTAGAGATTAAATTCCACAGTGTCATCAAAGTATTATGGGAGAGCTAACTACAAAATAACCTGACATGATCTGTAGATATTAGATACAATAGTAAACAACTCATATAGATGTTCTATTGTATACATATTATGTTAGAAAGATATGACTGATACACTCACTAATCTGTAAAGAATGAGGGACTGGTTTATGACACTCAAGAATTAAAATTAATGCAGCATGTGTTCTCATAGTAACTGATTTGTCATCATTTTCTTTATGAATAGATATTTGAAATAAACTGGTAATTACTAGTTATGTCATGTTATCATTCTAAACAAATGCTCAAATACGAGACATAAAAGTGGGTAAAATACATAAAAGTGGGTTATAATACCAACAAGCTCTTCTATGAATATAATTCCATATTTCTTTATGGTCATTACAAAAAGGTGATTACATTCAATTGCTGCATACACTAGTTATAAGTACTGTTGCAACTGATATGTCCTATAGATAGTACTTGTACTTTAAATAGTAAGAGTTATAATTTAGTACAATATAATAAGGTACTTTTATAATTAAACAAAAAACAACAGTAGTAACAACCCCAAAAAACAAAAATGATACTTAATAGTAATTTGTAATACTAATACCACACTTCTATTACACTATAATATACATTGAATACTGTTATTGCTGTTACTACACATAAAAATAATGTTATATAATCAAAAAATAACTAATTTTATGAGGTAGAATTCATAACAATTGTAATATATGTCAAGAAATCAAGTATTAGTCATCTTCATCATCCAGATAGTGATTCTCGTCTTCATTACTACTTATAACCACAGTCACTGAACTAGTATCACTATTTAAAGCAGGGGATCCAGGATACATAAAGAGAAACATCTGAATTCATCAGTAATACCTTTTGTTGATTGTTTCTTCTTAATACTAGCATAATTTTTGCAATTGGTTGTTTCAAACCAAGATTTTAGACAGATGATCCCAGACATGATAGATGATGATAATGCCACAGAATACACTACAAATGATACTGATACTAAAGCAACACTTCAACACTGCCTTGAATTTGACACTTTGTAAGTTTTGTACCTTACACATAAGCCATAAACTGATTTTTTTTAAGAAAAAAAGACATCTCTAGACAAGCCAAAGGTAAATGTCAGATTACTATTATTCTAAAAGGAAGCGTACATGATATAATAAGAAATAAAAAGATGTTAACAATCCAAACTTATAGTAGCCTCTATATCTAAAGACACAACCAGTGCTAAGACAACACGAACTAGTAGTAAAAATCCAGTCCAAAAACGACACTTGTCCTTATAAGGACCTCCATATGCATCAAAGAAAGGCTTCATATATGTCCATAACTTTTGGCAACAGCACATATATTTTGAATAAAGGTCCTTCAACTAATGGTATAGTAATAGAGTAGAGTGTGTATGAACAATCAATAAAAGTTAGACTACAGCCAGTGAGAACATAAACAATGGTAGATGACAATAACCTCCTACATATTGGACATTAGCGTGTCAATCGTACCCCCTCAATAATGCAAACATTATTATTACCATTACATTGAATATTGATGAAATAAAGAGCTTGGAAAACAGTCGTATCATTTGGTATAAGAGAGAAGGATCATAGTGGCCCTGTACTTGAACCGCATGTGAAACCCATAAGTCGAAAACCACTTTGCTGGAATATTGTGATTATTCCGTAAAATTATTAGTAGAAACCAAACATAACCTGGAAAGATAAAACTGTACCATGCCTTACTGCAAGAATCCAAACCATCAATGAAACAAGTCTCAATACCCGATCAAGATTTGAGCCAGGAAATGAATGCACTAGAAAGTTTTACAGGGCCATTGGGAAAAGAAGATTGGTTCATATATTTGACAACAACATTAGCATAGAATATAAGTCCATTGATTGTACCCACAGACACAGTTAATTTAAAGCTATGATAACACTACCAGTGCTATTACCCAGCTAAAGCAAATGGAATGATAAAAAGCTATGTAGTTATTAGTACATTTTCCACATTGATTAGAAACTGAACATAAGACTGAGTCCTTTAGTACATGTCCACAGAGTATGCCAGATCGCGGTTATGAAGACATTGCGTGGATCAGGTGAGGTGATTTTAAATTGAGTTTTCCCAGTAATCATAGCAGTAATCAAAAGGGGCAGAGAGGATAACCAAACAATAAGAAGTCTGAGGTCATTTTGATAACCAATCCACATATCACCATCTCTAGTTACAATTTGGTGTTAATTATCACAAGGTATTGAAGATGTATTTAATTCAGATCTGCAAACACAAGTATCATTTACTAATGGAAAACCAATTGGACAGGATCCAATGCTAACTTCAATGATTTTTAACATAATCAGTCCAAATCAGTCTATTGATTAAAACCTTCAGATCTTAGATAGATTTGTGTTGTGTTCAATGAAGACTTTACTCTTAACTTAAAGATTACATTGGTACAAGTTGCCATTTAGTCTAATATTATCAGTTTGTAGATAATGAAGAGCTATCTGATGTTGTCAATTTTATCACACCCTTTGTTAAACCATCTTTATTACCAACAGTAGCTAGTGATATATTGACATTAATTCCAGGTATTGCTGTTATATTGATGTTTGTAATAGAGCAATTTTGTCTGTTTGATTCACAAAAACATACTTGGATAGGATCGGATGACACTGCTGATAGACCTCTCTGTTGAGGGTAATGAAATTGGGTGATCAAAGTCAAAGTTCGCACAAGAAGAGATTTTACCACCATACAAGACATCACCAGATATATCAGCTGTATTGTTGATAAAATATAACTTGTCTTAGAAATAGTTATTATAAAAAGAAAAATCTTTAAATGGACAATTTGTCATGTCAATATTATCAATAATTTGTGACACAAAGATTCCTCCACCTGACTCACTGGCATAATTATTGACAAATGTTATGTTTTGTATTCTGCTTTAGTAATAATTGAGAGAATGCATATAAAGCAATGCCTCCACCATTAATGCCACAATTGTTTTTATAAATGTACTATGGTCATCAAATATTATTTGGCTATTGATACTCAGCAAACCAGTTGTGTTATGATTACTGATGTCAATTTGGTCAAAAACAACATTTTCTATGTCATAAGTAACAAAGCAGATTGATACATTTCAAGCATGTTTGGTATTTTATGACATTGAAATGAAACAGGTTTTGTAAAATGAATACTACTTGTTGAAGTAAATTCTAAAGCATAATGATCAAGTCCTGATCCATAGTACGCAATATTATTGTATATAGTGCAATTAGTAAACTTAGTACTACCACTTCCATTATGCAACTCAATTGACACTCCTCCTCCTCCATACGAAGCACTATTTGTATATAGTGCAATTACTAAACTCAGTACTACCACTTCCATTATGCAACTCAATTGACACTCCTCCTCCTCCATACGAAGCACTATTGCTGTATATAGTGCAATTACTAAACTCAGTACTAACCACTTCCATTATGCAACTCAATTGACACTCCTCCTCCTCCATACGAAGCACTATTGCTGTATATAGTGCAATTACTAACTCAATACTATACCACTTCCATTATGCAACTCAATTAACCTCCTCCTCCTCCATACCCAAAGCACTATTGCTGTATATAGTGCAATTACTAAACACAATACTACCACTTCCATTATTCAACTCAATCAACAGCTCCTACCTCCTCCATTCCGAGCAATTATTGTTGTAATATAGTGCAATTACTAAACACAGTACTACACTCCATATGCAACTCAATCCACACACCTCCTCCATTCCAAAGCAAAATTGTTGTATATAGCGCAATTACTAAACTCAGTACTACCACATTCCATAATGCAAATCAATGTAACATCCTCCTCCTCCATTCCTCCATCCTGAAAGCATTGTTTGTGTATATAGTGCAATTACTAAACTCATACTACTACTTCCATTATGCAACTCAATCAACATTCCTCCTCCTTTGCTTCCATAACTGAAGAGCATTGTTGTATATAGTGCAATCACTAAACTCGATACCACCACTTCCATTATGCAAATCAGTGTACACTCCTCCTCCTCCATTCCAAGCGTTATTGACTGTATATATGCAATTTTTTAAACTCCATATACATTGCAACCATTTCCATTATGCAACTCAATCAACACTCCTCCTCCATTCCAAGCATTATTATTGTATATAGTGCAATTACTAACTCAGTACTACCACTTCCATTATGCAACTCAATCAACACTCCTCCTCCTCCTCCATTTGAAGCATTATTGTTGTATATAGTGCAATTACTAACTCAATACTACCACTTCCATTATTCAACTCAATGGATACTCCTCCTCTCCTCCTCCATTCCAAGCAAATTGTTGTATATAGTGCAATTACTAAACTCGATACTCCCCACCTCCATTATTGATATAAATATACACTCCTCCTCCATACTGAACAATTTATGTGAAAATTGACTATTTTCAATGATTACCTCAATTTCAATTTTCATTATCAACATAATACACCAAATTCATGCAACTTCCTAAGCTCAGTGTAAAACTTGATTTCACAATATTAACTCTGCGACAGTTTTTTTAACCTGGTCATCATAATAAATTAATACAGTGCCTACATTAGTCTGAGTACATCCATTATTAGCAAATGTGGAGTTGATGATTAACACATCAAAGGCATTGTTAAAGAATGAGTCCATTACAGAACTATTCTGGACTGATACCCATTCCAATGTGACATATTGATGTCAGTAAAGACTAAAAACTATTACTATAATTTACATTCAAAATTAAATTTCATAGCTTGCTATTGTTAATGATTTCAATACAATATCCCATATTATTAAATTTGTATATCACTTCCATTGCAACCATACACCTTATTACTGAGGTCGATTGCGTAATTGTCTCATGAAAGCCTTGTTCTATATGACCCAGGTCCTTGCTAGAGTTACATTACTTACACCACTTATCTCCAATGTACCTTGTAGGTATGAGTTCCCTCTGGAAATAGAAGATAGTATCATCAGTTGAAGTAAGATTCATAATCAGTAGTATAGTAGGAGAGGTTGTGACAAGGTAGGTGAGTATGAGGACAAGGTACTCCATTAGGATCTTCAGAGACATAATACTCAGAAGTGTAACGTATCCACTGAAGATATACAGTATAACTGATGTTATATAATAAATATGACACCCTCATGATCACAGAAGATTCAACCGTGAATCAATTCATCAGATAAACAATAGAGAAGTAATATGAAACGGACAAACAAACAAGATAATTAAAGTTGTATTTCTGAACCTAATTAACTGGATATACTAATGTTGACCTTGAATACCATCGTAATTCATACAGTTTGGCATAAAACGGATGTAAGTAAACTATTCCAGACCACCACTTTGTAACTTATAAGATGTTACTACTATAGAAATCTATAGAAATTTATGTTGTTATCATAACTTATGATTAGTGGTCAATCCACTGTGATCACAGCTGAAGTTAGAAAATGGACTAGGCTTGTAGTTTTAGATGATATGTTTTTGAAGTTTTTATTCTAACATGTAACTTTGATAGTTTCATAAGAATTCTAGTAAATACAACTTAAGTTACTGTAATTATGACATCATTTGTGTAGTCTAATATTGTAAATACATATTAGCTATATGTGTCAACTGATGTAAGTAAACTATTCCAGACCACCACTTTGTAACTTATAAGATGTTACTATAGAATCTATTAGAAATTTATGTTGTTATCATAACTTATGATTAAGTGGTCAATCCACTGTGATGACAGCTGAAGTTAGTGGACTGCTTGTAGTTTAGATGATATTTTTTGAAGTTTTTATTCTAACATGTAAACTTTGATAGTTTTCATAAGAATTCTAGTAACTACAACTTAAGTTACTGTAATTATGACAATCATTTGTGTAGTCTAATAATTGTAAATACATATTAGCTATGTGTCCAACTGATGTAAGTAAACTATTCCAGACCACCACTTTGTAACTTATAATATTTCTATAGAATCTATTAGAAATTTATGTTGTTATCATAACTTATGATTAGTGGTCAATCCACTGTGATGACAGCTGAAGTTAGTGGACTGCTTGTAGTTTAGATTGATATGTTTTGAAGTTTTTATTCTAACATGTAACTTTGATAGTTTCATAAGAATTCTAGTAACTACAACTTAAGTTACTGTAATTATGACATCATTTGTGTAGTCTAATATTGTAAATACATATTAGCTATATGTGTCACCTGATTTTCAAAAAGGGACCACTTCTGTCAAAAGCTATTGTTAAAACATATCAAAAACAACTTTGCATACATATAGAGTGGTTATGTATATATAGCAACTTTATGTATACAAAACTGTTTTTTGAGATGTTTTGACAGTTGTTTTTAACAAAAGTGGTCTCTTTTGAAAATCTGGCCACATATAGTGAATTGTCTTTCCCCTTGTAAGTCCACAATAAATGGTGTTAGTCAGTGAATATATATTAATCACTTATTGTTATATTTTACGAGGTATATTAGTAGCACTACCCAGTAGTATAGATTAAATTCAACAGTGTCATCAGATATCAGGGTTGTTTTAATCAGTAACTGTAATTGTAATGATTATTAATGATTACAGGTATCTCAAGTAATTGTAATGTAATTGTAATCAGCCATTTTTCTATAGGGGAAGTAATTATAATGTAATTGTAATTATATTAAGTAATTTTCATTTTTTTGATCTTTCCCAAACAAAACAATTTTCTTTGCCAAACGTTTCAACAGTTAGATCAACTGTCATCATCAGTGGCTACATAATAATAAATGCATGAATGAAAAACAGTCCTACTTTTATACTCTAAACTAGGTTCAAAGGTTAGCGTCTTTTTCGTTGTTGGTAGTCATTCCAGGAGTTGATGTAGTACATATCGACGTAGCAGGAATGGATGCACGCGTTGGTGGGTTGGTTGCGTTTGTGGCTCGTGCGCTTAATTGTAATCAATTAGTAATTCAGTGCCTAATAGTTTAATGTTTTAAATATGTCAACATTTTTTACTGGACAATAAATCAACAATTGTTAGAGCTGATTGATGCAAGATATTGCCTACAAGTTTGAACAATTAGTATTTTGAAAGTAAACAATGCATAGAATTTTGACTGGAATAAATTTAGAAATATTGATTAACCAAAATACCAAAGTGTAATTGTAATTGTAATCATTACTTCCAAAAATCAATCAGTAATTTAATCATTCCTTCTGCTGTATAATGAAAGTAGTCAGCAATTTAATCATTACTTTTTACTATCTAGTGAAAGTAATCAGTAATTATAATCATTTTTTTTTATCCTGTAATCACAACAACCCTGTCAAATATTATGGGAGGAGCTAACTACAAAATACTGAAGTAACCTGACATGATCAGTAGATATTAGATACAATAGTAACAACTCATATAAACGTCCTATTATATACATATTATGCTAGAATTTAAGACGGGGACACTCACTATTCTGTAAAGAATGAGAAACTGGTTTATGACACTCAAGAATTAAAGTTCATGTAGCATTGTTGCCATAGTACCAATGTGTCATCTTTTTTCTTTACGAATAGATATTTGAAATAAACTGATAGTTACTGGTTAGTCAATCATGTTATCATTCTAAACAAGTACTCAATAAGAGTCATAAAAGGGTTAAAATACATAAAAGTGGGGTTAAATACCAACAAGCCTTCATATGAATATAATTTCCATATTTCCTTATATAGTCATTTACAAAAGGTGATTTTTGCTCAATGCTGTAATACATAGTCGTACACTCCTTCCTCCTCTGTGGGCCTATAGGCTCCTGTTAATACTCATTAATAAAAATAATAATGCAAGCTAATTAATACATTATTACGTAATAGTAAAGAGTTAGTTAATATAAAATGTACCTTTATAATAAATACTAACTAACAATAGCAACAAAAACAAAAACAATATTAACAGTAATTTTAGTAATACATAATAACACACATCTATTATACTATAAATTTACATTACATACTGTTAACTAAACATCAAAAATAATGTTATATAAATCAAAAAATAATTACTTTTATGAGGTAGGAATTCAAACAATTGTAATATATGTGAAGAAATCAAGTATTAGTCATCTTCATCATCCAGTAGTGATTCTCTTCTCATTACTACTGATACCACAGTCACTGAACTAGTATCACATATTAAAGCCGGGGATCCAGACGTATTAAAGGAACATCTGAATCATCAGTAATAACATTTTGGTGGAGCCTTCTTAAATACTCACATAATTTTTACAATTGGTCATTTTTAAACAAGATTTAGACAGATGATCCCAGACATGATAGATGATAATACCACAGAATACTACAAATGATACTGATACTAAAGCAACATTAACATTTGCCTTGAATTCGACACTTTGTAAGTTTGTACATTCACATAAGCCATATACATGAGATTAAGAAAAAAAAGACATCTCTAAACAAGCCAAAGGTAAAATGTTGATATATTCCTCTCAGAAGGAAATACATTGATAAATAAAAAGATATTAACACATCCAAACTTATAGTAGCCTCTATATCTAGAGAGATAAACAGTGTTAGGACAAATGAACTAATCCGGTAAAACAGTTGTTTTATGATTACAGCAAAAATAACCAATTTGGTCAAAAACAACGTTTTCAATGTTCATAAGTAACAGTACCCAGCTTAACATATATGTTAAGCTTAATTGGGAGTTTGTTTGAATTGGAATGAAACATTTGTAAAAGAAACTGGTTTATGAAAACAATAGTATTCAAAATTGTGAATTAAATTTAAACATTTTCATGTTGTCAAAGAAGATTTGACTATTAGTGACGTTTACATAATTGTTCAGTAGTTGTTTTTTTTCAGTCACATACCATGGACATAATTTGCTGTAGACTTTAAAAATAAAACATATGTCCTAACATGACTCAATGTATATATTAGGATATTGTCATGTTAGTATTATTACTATATGATACATTCTGAATTAAGTTTTTTGATACAACCATAATTGAAACTAAAAGTATTTTAATAAAAGTTATTTCTATAAATACTAAAATTAAAAGAGTGTTCTAATTAAAAGTACTAAAGGGATGATATAATTTTTACTAAATCCATAACTAATATTTATGTAATCGTTGCCTTCAGGATTAGGATGTATTATAAAACATACGAAAACCTATATATACTACCTCACTTGATATTTATACTATGAAGTGATATAGTTGTGTGTTTACAAATGAAAACATACGATGTTACTACAGCATGACTATACATTTAGCAGCTAATAAAAGATTTGATCAATTAAAACTGTCTGTTGATCATTAACTTGAGATATAAGATCTTAGACAGTATGATGATCATAACTGCTATGAGTTAAAATTATGATAAGAAACAAGTCAATACTATGAATAGTATGATTGATGTAATAGATTAATATACAATGTTTACATATAACCTAATGGTGTATGTTTTTATATATACTATATAGTAATTTGCTGAACTTGATTTCAGAGTAACGTAGTTCAAGAATCATTTTCATACTCTAAGCATATACATTAAACTGTAGGATATCTGTGTGTATGTATAAACTCAAGTAAAAGTAATAGCTATCTAAAAACTAGAAAATGGTTTTGGCTTAATGTATTCAAAATACACACATTGTGGACTATAATTATTCTGACCAAATATTATAACTGTCAACTTGTAGGTAGTGCAGCTTTTTGTTTCGCTGCAATATTTTGCCATTCAAAACATCCTATCAGATCTTCATTAATAGATACTAACTATAAATTATATAGTGAACAAAATAATAATGATTATATCTACAAAAAATGGACTTACTAACATTTATCAGAAAATATTGTCACTCATCTGATCACATTCTTGGTTGCAGCAATAGACAATAATTAAATAGAATATATTTAGGTTAACAACAATCATGCTTGAATATTAGACGATAAAATGATTTACAAACACAATTTTCCATATTCATACAATTTAGGATTATATTAGATATAATTAACTAGTCTTCATATATGCAAAGGCTATTACATATATATAGATATAAAATAAAATGTCACTATAAAAAAATAGGACAAATGAGTATATATGACTTGTTATAAAGTCTTGTGATCTATACTGGAAGTTCATGAGGACAATGCACAAATGGACCTATAACTGAAATTATGAAACAGAAAAAGTGAAGCTAGCTATGATAAGTAAAACACCTCCTTGGTTATGTATAACTGTGTATAAATCTATGATGTTACTCTGAAATCAAGTTCAGCAAATTACTGTATCGTATGTATAAAAACATACACCATTTTGTATATATAAAACATTGTATATTAATCTATTAAGGAAGTACATCAATCATACTAGTCATAGTATTGACTTGTTTCTTATCATAATTTTAACTCATAGCAGTTTTGATCATCATACTGTCTAAGATCTTATATCTCAAGTTAATGATCAACAGAGTGTTTTTAACTGATTAAATCTTTTAATTAGCTACTATAGGTATAGTCATACTGTAGCAACTTCATATGTTTTCATTTGTAACACACAACTATATCACTTCATAGTATAAATATCAAGTGAGGTGTGATATATAGGGTTTTGTATGTTTTATAATACATCCTAATCCTGAAGGCAACGATTACATAAATATTAGTGTTATGGATTTAGTAGAATTATATCATCCCTTTAGTACTTTTAATTAGAACACTCTTTTAACTTTAGTATTTATAGAAATAACTTTTACTAAAACACTTTTAGTTTCAATTATGGTTATACTAAAACAACTCAATTCAGAATGTTCATATAGTAATAATACTAACATGACAATATAATATTACATTGAATAATTTCTACATATGTTTTATTTTTAAAGTCTACAGCAAATTATGTCCATTGTGTGTGACTGAAAAAAACAACTATGACAATTATGTAAATGTCACTAATAGTCAAATTTTTTTTTGACCAAAATTAAATTCACACATTTTTGAATACTAGTTTCATAAACCAGTTCCTTTTACAAATGTTTCATTCCAATTCATGAAACTCCAATTAAGCTTAACATATATCAATCTGGTGTGTTACTTATGAACATTGAAAACGTTGTTTTTGACCAAATTGTCATTAGTAATCATAACACAATTGCTTTACTGGACTAGTTTGTGTTTTTCTTAACACTGTTTGTCTCTCTAAATATAGAGGTCTACTATAAGTTTGGATGTGTTAATATCTTTTTATTTATCAATGTATTTCCTTCTGAGAGGAATATATTAACATTTACTTTGGCTTGTCTAGAGATGTCTTTTTCTTAATCTCATGGTATATGGCTTACGTGAATGTACAAAACTTACAAAGTGTCAAATTCAAGGCAAATGTTAAGTGTTTGCTTTAGTATCAGTTTCATTTGTAGTATTCTGTGGTATTATCATCTATCGTGTCTGGGATCATCTGTTCTAAATCTGTTTAAAATGACCAATTGTAAAAAATTATGTGAGTATTTAAGAAGGCTCCACAAATGTTATTACTGATGATTCAGATGTTCCTTTAATACGTCTGGATCCCTGCTTTAATATGTGACACTAGTTCAGTGACTGTGGTATCAGTAGTAATGAGAAGAGAATCATACTGGATGAGTGAAGATGACTAATACTTGAATTCTTCACATAAATACAATTGTTTGAATTCTACCTCATAAAAGTAATTATTTTTGATTTATATAACATTATTTTTGATGTATAGTTAACAGCAATAACAGTATGTAATGTAAATATAGTATAATAGAAGTGTGTTATTATGTATTACTAAAATTACTGATAGTATTGTTTTTTTGTTTTTTGTTGTTATCTTATTTAGTATTATTATAAAGGTACATTTTTATATTAACTAACTCTTACTATTACGTAATAATGTATTAATTAGCTTTGCATTATTATTTTATTAATGAGTATTAGCAGGAGCCTATAGGCCCACAGAGGAGGAAGGAGGGGAGTGTATGACTATGTATTGCAGCATGAGCAAAATCACCTTTTGTAAATGACTAGATAAGCGTATGGAAGTATGGAACTGCTTTTATGGAATTATATATCATAGATGGTATTATAACTGCATTTTTTATGTATTTGTAACCCTTTTATGACTATTATTGAAACTTGTTTAGAATGATAACATGATTGACATAACCAGTAATTATCAGTTTATTCAAATATCTATTTTCGTAAAGAAAAGATAACCATTAGTTGCTATGGCAACAATGGTAAAAGAACTTTAATTCTTGATTGTCATAAACCAGTCTCTCATTCTTTACAGAATAGTGAGTGTCCTGGCTTAAATTCTAGTAAATATGTATACACATAGGACATTATATGAGTTGTTACTATGTGTATCTAATATCTACTGATCATGTCAGGTTACTTCAGTATTTTGTTGTTAGCTCCTCCCATATATACTGATGACATTGAGTGAATTTAATCATTATACTCAGTAGTTGCTACCTGTTAAAATATATACAATAAGTGAATGATATATAGTGACTGACTAACACCATTTATTGTTGACTTACAAGGACCAAAACACCATTCACATATGTGGCCAGATTTCAAAAAGGGACCACTTTTTGTTAAAAACAACTGTTTAAAAACATCTCAAAAAACAGTTTCGTATACATAACAGTTGCTATATATACATACTATTCTATATGTATGCAAGACTGTTTTTTGCTATGTTTTAACAATAGCTTTTGACAGAAGTGGTCCCTTTTTGAAAATCAGGTGACACATATAGCTAATATATAGTTACAATGTTAGACTACACAAATGTATGTCATAATTACAGTTGTAAGTTATAGTTACTAGAATTCTTATGAAACTATCAAAGTTATATGTTTAAATAAAACTTCAAAACATATCATCTAACTACAACAGTCAATTAACTTCAGCTGTCATCACAGTGGATTGACCACTAATCATAAAGTATGATAACAACATCAATTTCTAATAGATTCTATAGTAAACACCTTATAAGTTACAAAGTGGTGGCATGGAATAGTTTACTTACATCCATTTTATGCCAAACTACTATTGTATTCACAGGAAAGTGATGTCAACATATAGTATTTCCAGTTAATAAAGGTTGCAGAAATACAACTTTAATTATCTTGTTCGTTCGTCAGTTTGATCTTTATTGTTTATGTGATCTTTCACGGTGAATCTTCTGTGATCATGAGTGGTGTCATATTTATTATATAACATCAGTTATACTGTATATCTTCAGTGGATACGTGTATCGCTTCTGAGTATTATGTCTCTGCAGATCCTAATGGAGTACCTTGTCCTCATACTCACCTACCTTGTCACAACCTCTCCTACTATACTACTGATTATACATCTTGCTTCACTGATGATACTATCTTCTATTTCCTAGAGGGAACTCATACTCTACAATTTACATTGGAGATAAGTGGTGTAAGTAATGTAACTCTACAAGGACTGGGTCATATAGAACAAGGCTTTCATGAGACAATTACGCAATCGACTTCAATAATAAGGTGTAGTGGTTGCAACGGAAGTGATATACAATTTACTAATAGCATGGATATGTATTGAAATCATTAACAATAGCAAGCTATGAATTTAATTTAAATGCAAAATATAGTAATAGTTTAGTCTTACTGACATCAATAATGTTCACATTGGAATGGGTATCAGTCCAGAATAGTTCTGGTAATGGACTCATTCTTTACAACCCTTTGATGTGTTAATCATCAAACTCCACATTTGCTAATAATGGATGTACTCAGACTAATGTAGGCACTGTATTAATTTACTATGATGACCAGGTTAAAAACTGTCCAAAGTGAATATTGTGATATCAAATTTTACACTGAGCTTAGGATGTTGCATGAATTTGGTGTATTATGTGATAATGAAATTGAATTGAGGTAATCATTGAAAATAGTCAGTTTTCACATAGCATTGTTCAGTATGGAGGAGGAGTGTACATTTATATCAATAATGGAGGTGGGAGTATCGAGTTTAGTAATTGCACTATATACAACAATTTTGCTTGGAATGGGAGGGAGGAGTGTCCATTGAGTTGAATAATGGAAGTGGTAGTACTGAGTTTAGTAATTGCACTATATATAACAACATTGCTTGGGAAGGAAGGAGGAGGAGTGTACATTGATTTGCATAATGGAACTGGTAATACTGAGTTTAGTATATATACAACAACACTGCTTGGAATGGAGGAAGGAGGAGTGTTGATTAAGTTGAATAATGGAAGTGGTAGTACTGAGTTTAGTAATTACACTATATAAACAACAACACTGCTTGGTATGGAAGAAAAGGAGGAGGAGTATTGATTGAGTTACATAATGGAAGTGGTAGTATTGATTTTAATAATTGCATTATATCCAACAATACTGCTTGGGATGGAGGAGGAGGTGTGTACATTGATTTGCATTATGGAAGTGGTAGTATTGAGTTTAGTAATTGCACTATATACAACAATAATGCTTGGAATGAAGAGGAGTGTTAATTGAGTTGCATAATGGAAGTGGTAGTATTGAGTTTAGTAATTGCACTATATACAGCAATAGTGCTTCGTATGGAGGAGGAGGAGTGTCAATTGAGTTGCATAATGGAAGTGGTAGTACTGAGTTTAGTAATTGCACTATATACAGCAATACTGCTTCGTATGGGGAGGAGGAGTGTCAATTGAGTTGCATAATGGAAGTGGTAGTACTGAGTTTAGTAATTGCACTATATACCAAACAATAGTGCTTCGTATGGAGGAGGAGGAGTGTCAATTGAGTTGCATAATGGAAGTGGTAGTTTGAGTTTACTAATTGCACATATTACAATAATATTGAGTATATGGATCAGGACTGATCATTAATGCTTTAGAATTTACTTCAACAAGTAGTATTCATTTTACAAATGTTTCATTTCAATTCAATCATATACCAAACACTGCTTGAAATGTATCAATCTGCTTTTAATTATGAACATAGAAAATGTTGTTTTTGACCAAATTGACATCAGTAATCATAACACAATGGTTTGCTGAGTATCAATAGACCCAAATAATATTTGATGGACTCATAGTACATTATAAACAATTGTTGCATTAATGGTGGAGGCATTGCTTTATATGCATTCTCCAATTATTACTAAGCAGAATACAAACATAACATTTGTCAATAATCATGCCCAGTGAGTCAGGTGGAGGAATCTTTGTGTCACAAATTATTGATAATATTGACATGACGAAATTGTCCATTTAAAGATTTCTTTTTATGATAACTATTCTAAGACAACGTTATATTTTATCAACAAATACAGCTGATATATGTGGTTATCTTTAGGTGGTTGGTAGAGATCTCTATTGTGCGAACTTTGATTTTGATCACCAATTCATTACCTCAACAGAGAGGTCTATCAGCAGTGTCATCAGATCCTATCCAAGTATGTTTATGTGAATCAAACAGACAAAATGCTCTATTACAAACATCAATATAACAGCAATACCTGGAATTAATGTCAATATATCACTAGGTACTGTTGATAATAAAGATGGCTTAACAAAGGTGTGATAAAATTGACAGCATCAGATAGTTCTTCATCTACTCTACAAAACTGATAAGACTAGACTAAATGCAACTTGTACCAATGTAATCTTTAAGTTAAGAGCAAAGTCTTCATTGAACACAACACAAGTCTATGTAAGAATCTGAAGGTTTAATCAATAGACTGATTTGGACTGTGAATATGTTTAAATCAGTGAAGTTAGCATTGGGTCCTGTCCAATTGGGTTTCCATTGGTAAATGATACTTGTGTTTGCAGATCTGAATTAAATACATCTTCAATAACTTGTGATATTAACACTCAAATTGTAACTAGAGATGGTGATATGTGGATTGGTTTCAAAAATGACTCAGACTGTCTTATTGTTTTACCCTCACTGCCCCTTTGATTACTGCAATGATAGGAAACTCAATTTAAAATCACCTCATCTGATCCACAATGTCTTCACAACCATCTGGCATACTCTGTGGACAATGTACTAAAGGACTCAGTCTCATGTTAGGTTCTAATCAATGTGGAAAATGTACTAATAACTACATAGCTCTTATCATTCCATTTGCTTTAGCTGGTATAGCACTGGTAACTTTTATCATAGTTTTAATTTTATTGTGTCTGTGGGTACAATCAATGGACTTATATTCTATGCTAATGTTGTCAAAATATATGAACCAATCTTCTTTCCGAATGGGCCTGTAAAACTTCTTAGTCAATTCATTTCCTGGCTCAATCTTGATCTGGGTATTGAGACTTGTTTCATTGATGGTTTGGATTCTTGCAGTAAGGCATGGCTACAGTTTATCTTTCCAGTATGTTTGGTTTCTACTAATAATTATCGTAATATCATCACAATATTCCAGCAAAGTGGTTCGACTTCTGGGTTCACATGCGGTTCAAGTACTAGCCACTATGATCCTTCTCTCTTATACCAAGTTGATACGAACTGTTTTCCAAGCTCTTTATTTCATCACTATTCAATGTAATGGTAATAATAATGTTGCATTTATTGAGGTGGTACATTGATGCTAATATCCAATATGTAGGAGGTTATTGTCATCTACCATTGTTTTATGTTCTCACTGGCTGTACTCATTTTATTGATTGTTCCATACACACTCTACCTTATTACTATACCATTATTTGAAGGACCTTTATCAAAATATATGTGCTGTTGCCAAAAGTTATGGACATATATGAAGCCTTTCTTTGATGCATATGGAGGTCCTTATAAGGACAAGTGTCGTTTTTGGACTGGATTTTTACTACTAGTTCGGTTGTCTTAGCACTGGTTGTGTCTTTAGATATAGAGGCTACTATAAGTTTGGATGTGTTAACATCTCTTTTATTTCTTATTATATCAATGTACTTTCTTTTGAGAGGAATATATCGACATTTACCTTTGGCTTGTCTAGAGATGTCTTTTTTCTTAATCTGATGTTTATGGTTTATGTGAATGTACAAACCTACAAAGTGTCAAATTCAAGGCAAGTGTTAAGTGTTGCTTTAGTATCAGTATCATTTGTAGTATTCTGTGGTATTATCATCTATCATGTCTGGGATCATCTGTCTAAATCTTGTTAAAACGACCAATTGCAAAAATTATGCGAGTATTTAAGAAGACTCAACCAAATGTGTATTACTGATGATTCAGATGTTCCTTTAATGTGTCCTGGATCCCCTGCTTTAATATGTGACACTAGTTCAGTGACTGTGGTATCAGTAGTAATGAGACCAGAATCACTACTGGATGATGAAGATGACAAATACTTGATTTCTTGACATATATTACAATTGTTTGAAATTCTACCTCATAAAATTGTTTTATTTTTTGATTTATATAACATTATTTTTTATGTGTAGTTAACAGCCAATAACAGTATTCAATGTAAATTATAGTGTAATAGAAGTGTGTGTTATTATGTATTACTAAAATTACTGGTTAATATTGTCTTTGTTTTTGTTGCTATTGTTGTTTAGTATTAATTATAAAGTACATTTTATATTGTAACTAACTCTTACTGTTATGTAATAATGTATTAATTAGCTTTGCATTAAAATTTTTATTAATGAGTATTAACTGGAGCCCATAGGCTCACAAAAGGGAAGGTGTGTACGACTATGTATTGCAGCATGATCAAAATCACCTTTTGTAAATGACCAATAAGGAAGTATGGAATTATATTCATAGAAGGCTGTGTGGTATTATAACCCACTTTTATGTATTTAACCCTTTTATGTCTCTTATTGAGCACTTGTTTAGAATGATACATGACATAACCAGTAATTACCAGTTTATTTCAAATGTCTATTTTTAAAATAAATGATGACACACTAGTTACTATGGCAACAATGCTACATGAACTTTAATTCTTAAGTGTCATAAACCAGTCCATCATTCTTTACAGAATAAGTAAGTGTCTGTCAGTCTTATAATTCTAACATAATATGTATACAATAGAACATGTATATGAGTTATCACTATTGTATCTAATATCTACTAATCATGCCAGGTTACTTCAGTATTGTGTAGTTAGCCCCTCTCATAACTTCTGATGACACTGTTGAATTTAATCTCTTCAATTGGTAGTGCTATTAATGTAGCTCTTAAAACTATAACAGTAAATGATTACTATATTGTGACTATGGAAGTCAAAGGTGACATACAATTCTACTTCGTAATTATCACATTCTGGTTTGAAGTTTTCCCAAAAATATTCCAATTCCAATTCTATTTCTATCCTTCAGTCCAATATTTAGCAGCTAAAAAATCCTATACTCACCCTAGCTGGAAACATGTTGCTTCAGTCCATTCTAAGGGACAGCTCACACTCTGTGCTTCATTTCAATGAGTTATGGAAAGTAGAATTGGAATTGGAATGTCTGCCTTCGGCTTTCACAAATGACTAAATAAAAAGTTACTTACTCTTACTAACAACTATATTAACTACTTCATAAGACATGAAAAACCATGAGGTTTCAACACTGTCAACAATGTATTGATTAGTCATAAACTTATCACATTAGAGACAACTTTTGTGCAATATGCATAATTATTTTGAGTATGTAATTATAATAATTTGATAATTTCAATAGAACTTGTTTCTTTCCTGGAAAAAAATAAATTGAAATAACTATTTTTATTGATTTCAATAGGATCTGGAATGGGCTCCAAATATTGACTTTTCTAGATCTTGCCTTACAAGCTAATGAGTTTAGTAATGTTGATAATGTCACTAGAGCTGTTGGACTTCCTTCTATGGAAGAAGCTTTACCATAATACTCCCTATATAAAAGTTAGTTCTTATTTTTTGCAGTATTATAGTAGCCATTACGTTTTATTCAGATCAGCTCAAATGTCTAGTAAGCTCAGGGATATCATCTTCTCACTATCCACCTTTAATTTGTCCACTAATAGTGATAGTTTCATTTTAGGATGATATCCAATTAACAAATACAGTAATATTTGAATATGGCTTTGTCACCTCAGCAAATACATCAAACATCATCAAAGATGTTATAGGACTCTTAAAGTTAAACTAAAGTGTTGATTCAGACTTGAGTTATGATAGCAAAGTGAGTGAATATCTGTCAAGAAACATTAATTATGATCATGTACTTATTAGTAGGAGGTTATATTATAAACCAGCAAAAGAAGGACTACACAAGTAAGACAGAAATACTAGCTATGTTGATTTATTAATGAGACAGTCCAACAAAAATTTGATGTTAAAGAACAATTTATGAGAGTTGTAGTTGCAACGAAGGAGGTTATGAATGTTATAAAGCAATGAGAAGAAGGGTCAGACTGGAAAAGATTAGAAAGACTAGATTTAGAATAGTTGGTGTTACATTGTACATTAGGTGGACACAATGGGTTAAGAGGGTTACATTATGACAGTGTTATGTATTAAGAGTATATACATTCTAATACAATGAGAAATATAAATTAAACTGTAGAGTAGCCATGTATGCATAACCTCAAATAAAAATAAAAGCTATAAAAAAAGAAAATGGCTTTAAGCTTATGTATGAAATTTACACACATTGGGATTACAATTACTCTAACCAATTTATAACTGTCCTCTTTGCAAGCAGTGTAGATTGTTTTATAGATATACTATAAAAACACTTGAAACAGCATATTACTAAAACAACGAAAATAATAATAAAAATAATTACCACAATAACGAAATGTAAACTAAAACTAAGACAGTGGACAGGAGGTTATTGTATGCAATCATTTCATAAGTTTACTTCAATAATCATTTCATACTCTAAGCATATAAATAAACTGTAGGAATCTTTGTATGTATAAACTCAAGTAAAAATAATAGCTATCTAAAAGCTAGTGAAAAATGGTTTGTGCTTAATGTATGCAATACACACATTCGATTATAATTATTCTTACGAAAATATATAACTGTCAAACTTTGTAGGCAGTACAGCTTTCTTTTTATGCTGCAATATTTTTCCATTCAAAACACCTATCATATCTTCATAAAAAGTGATAACTATATAATTATATGGAGAACAAAATAATAAGAATTATATCTACAAAAAATGGACTTACTAAAAGTCATGCAACAAAATATTGTCACTCATCAGATTACATTATTGGTTGCAGTAATAGACAATAATTAATATAATATATTTAGTAAGTAAGTAGTTAACAACAATCATACATGAAATATTAGACGATAATTGATTTGCAACTACAAAATTTTAATATTTTATACATATTTAGGATTATATTAGATGTGATTAACTAGTCTTCAAATATACAAAGGCTATTACTTATATTATATATATAGATAAAAATAAAATGTCAATACACATGAAAAACTTTAAATGATGGTAGATTTGACTGAAATTCTCTTTAAATGACTACAAAACACAACATCTTTTAATGTAATACATAATAGTAATTCAGTTGGTGAGTACATGTTCTATCGAACTTAAATTATTGATAAGTTAACATAATAGGAATTAAGGAATTAGTTGATTATGAGATTATAAAAAAAAATCATTAGTATTCACAATATCAGGTGTTAAATGGAATCATCAGACTAATTATTATCAATACATATCAGTTAATATCTTAAATGTAAACATTGATATCATTTTGTAACATTCATTCTTTGTTAAAGGTGTTTCATACACATAACAAATTATCTAGCATCCTATGCAAGAAGGCTGACCAATAAATCTTAAAGCACAGTCAATTATGTAATATCTGCGATTTGTCAGCACAAGCTAAATCACTTCATATAGTTAGAGTATGAAAACAATAGGACAAGTGATACACATGTGTTCCATGACCCAGTCTTGCGATCTCTACTAGAAGTTCATGAGGACAATGCAACAACTGGAACTCAATTTAGCTGTTTGTTATAGAGTCTTTGACAAGTAAGAAAAAGTATTAGAGCCTTTACAATCTCTTAATAAATATTAAGTCAAAACTCATTTATGCAAGTTTGTCATTAATTGTAAGTTTGATAGTCTAACAAACTAATTTAAAATAATCAATCTTTAGTACTTAGTTGTTTTACAATATTGCTGATAGTTTTTTATTAATAATAGATATGACTACATGAAGTGGGGAAAATTCCAGAAAAATCTATCCTTAGTATTTGAGACATTTTTATAAATGTTCTTTGATACTTTGAGACATTTTTAGTTTGAGTTTTTCAACATGTGTTAATTCATCCAATTAATACTGTTGTTATTATTAAACAACAAAATAAATTGCAATATTTAAAACAAGTGTCAAAGCACAGAGTATAGGTTCTATGTGTGATATCATATTGCTAGTAAACAGTGCATTTACAAACACAATGTAACAAATGCCTTATATTTCTGTCATAGTATCTATATGGTTTAAAGGTAAAGGTGGTCAGTATAATATACAATACATCTTAAACTATATGTGTTTAGGAAACAGTCCAAGATGGGATTATTGGACATGACTTATGGTTATAATACTAAACTGATTCAATCCACAATGTCAATTCCATAATGTCCCATTACGTAAACAGTCATCTCTAGAAACCATCATCAGTATAAAGAAGCTAGGTTGTAGACCAGTAATATATTGAGGTAATTAGAATATAACAATGACTACTGTGATGTCAGTGAAACAACAAAATAGGTAATAGACATTCTCATTATAAAGAAAACAAAAAAAACTCCCTGTATATTTCTTTGAGGCAAGAGTCAATAAGACACATTGTGCAGTCCAAAGCAAAGTTAACCTGCTTATTTTAAATCAGTCCACATGAATGTTGGACTAGATGGCTTTTAAAACTGGCTAGTAGCCTCAAAGCACATCATTACATTATGATGTGTCAGCGGCTTAGAGGTCTATATACAGCATATATATTATGAATACACATTTTACTACAACTAAATAGAATCAATTTATGAACATTAGTTATAAATTATAGTAAATTATATTATCCTTTTATTTCTAGTTTTTGATTAGAATACTCTTTTAATTTTAGTATTAGTAATAACCTCTACTAAATACTTTTAGTTTAATTATTGTTGTACAAAAAACAATATAATCTCGTGTATGATATAATTATATTACTAACATGAAAACATAATATGCACACTGAGTTCAGTTTCTACACATATTTTCATAAATCTCAAAGTCTAAGCAGATAATGTCCCTTGTTTGTGACCTGAGAGAACACACTATTGACATTTTTGTAAACGTCCACAATAGTCAAATTTTTCTTTGGCAACATGAAATTTTGATGTAATTCATATTTTTGAATACACTAAACATTCTATAAAAAGGGATACAAAAACAACGACGAGTAATATTACATTCAATATGAAGCTACTCCCTGTTTGCAGTGGTATGCTTTCTGGAGTTATATACTGTAAAGCTCAGGACTGTACAGCTCTAGCTAATACCGGTACTGTGACTTCTATACTCAGTGTGTAGAGTTACATTTCAATGTGGGTACTAATGGAAATATCCCAATCCTCTTGCCTATGGCAACAAATACTGTTGTCGGTTTCACGAATAAAGCATAAGCTGTTTCACATCTGCTGTAAGTATTTAGTGTTTCTTTAACTGATTTCATTCAATATAATATAGGGTCAAAGTGTGTATGATGATGTGAAAATAATCTTATGAAAACCATCTGAACAGCACTGTCTACACACAAATATAAAATGCAGTAATTTAAAGAAATCTACTTAAAAGCCATCCCTCGTGTTTATACTGACAAAGTTCTGTACTGATATTCTTTTGAGTACCACTAACTTACATTGCCTTGCTTTGAATCTTTCTATCGACTGTGGATGATTGGATATCAAATGTTGTACAATTTGTTACACCGTCAACTCCTTCAAACTTTGAAAGATCTTGGCAGTACGTGGAATAATTATGCATTGTGGCAATTTTGATATATTTTATACATAGGTTGTGAATTCTGGTCTGAATATAGTTTTTGTTTGGATTCTTCTGGAAGTATTGGTAGCAGTCATTTTATAACAATGAAGGACTTTGTAAAAAGTGTTGGTTTTCAACTTTGAAATTGGAGCTGACAAAACCGTGTTGGGTTATACGAAATGCAGACTCAGCATCCATTGTGGTTTAATTGACGATGCCTTACACTTAATATTTCTATTAGTAATATTGTTTATACTAGTGGTGGAACAGCTACACATTTAGCTTTAACTCTTCTAGACACTGCCTTTAGTAATGCACGTACAAATCAAGCTAGGAGTCCCTCGAGTAGCTATTGTTTTTACTGATGGTCAATCTATTCACCATCTTCAAATATTCAAGCTGCAGAGGCTGTTCATTCAACTGATATAGTAGTTATTTCATTTGGTATTGGAAGTGGTGTCAACAACAATGAAATAAATGCTATAGCATCTAGTTCTAGTAATGTCTTTGTTATTTCAGATTTCTCTTGCTAGACAATTGCTGCCAAACTGCTCCCATTACAAACATCTTCACTAAATTACCCCTGTTTCCATGAAATGACCTATGAAACCATTATAATACTATACAAGAGTCTTGGAAAATAACTTGACAATAATATCTCTTTGAAGTGCTATAATATTTCAGTACAAGCTAAGCCACAAGAATGCCTGACTGAACTCTGTCGTTGATTAAATTGTAGTATTTTTTAAAAAAAATTTGAACATAACACAATAAAAAAAGAGTATCTTCATCATTGATCTACTACATATATTTTCAATTATTCTAAAGGTTAGCGTAACCTGGAGGGGGGGGGGGGGGGGGGGGGGAGGAGGATTTTAACCCTCGGGGGATGAAAATTAACTTATACTAATATAGCTTATTAAGTACTTTAAGTTTTAATGTATTAGAACATAATATAAAAATTTTAGTAATAGATTGTTGTACTAAGGAGTACCATGTAGTACTACCAGTGTAAACTATATTCTTTATATTCAATCACCAAAGTAACAAATTCCTTGTAAAATTAAAATTATGGAATATATGTGTATGAAATATATATAATTATCCTGACCTTCAAGACAGACAACTCCAGCATCCTAAATATGACTACAATCATGGAACCCAATACTGTTATGAGAACAAGAGAAGATGGAGAATTCTTTACCTGTACATTGAACATTATCTAGCAGTATTGAGCCACTCCCCTGCCCAAAGTAAGCACCACTTCTAGCAATAGCACATGAAATAAAGTACAATTACATAATTATAGGATATATGCACTTATTAGAATTAGAATAGTTTTCAACAAACTTCTGCATACAACTTTAGCATCATATTATTCCCAGTAATAATCAAATATTGTATCCCACTGATTATTAGCACGCACTTCTACCACGCCCAGATGTACTATTAGACCATTAACTAGAGGGACATCAACATTAATAAACTTTCCTGTATAAAGACTTTCAAAATAATTCAGAAAAATATCTTAATATGAAACCTGTTTTATTTGCAGAACATTCACAACTCACATCTTTACTATGATTACAATGATTACTACCTAACTCTATATGAGAACATTGTACGTAGTGTGAACTCAGACCCAAAGCAAACTAAGATCATCCAGTCATTGGACCAGTCCTCAGCTTCCAAAATAGCCAAAACCTGTCATAAATATTGTAAAGCTTAATGCCACAAAAAGTCATAAATTAAAATAAAGTAATACCATTTTTACAGATATTTCATGTTGAATATACTAGTGACGACATAATTCTAGCATCAACGCTGTCAAAGTCAATCATCACACAGTACCCCATATGCATGTATTGTTTAACACATATTCAACTTTCCTTCATTTGTAAGTAGTACATGCCAGTCTAACAAACCAGTAGCACAACCCTAATGGAGATAAAACAAAACAATGTTAATTATCTTTATACTTGCATATATAACATGTTTTTGAGGAGTTTAAAAAACTTATGACTGTGTTAATTATGTTAATGAGCTGACAAAAGTAAGTTAAAAGTTCAATGTATTTAGAACATAATATAAAAAATTTGTTATTACATTTAAAGTTTGTAGTTCAAAGTAGTAATAGATGTTGTACTATGAGTACCAATAGTACTATAAGTATAAAACTGTATTCTTTATATTCATCACTAAAAAGTACAAATTCCTTTGTAAAATTCAAAAATTATAAAATAAATTGAATCACAGGTCATGAAATATATTTTCATAATTTATGCGGCCTTCAAGACAGATAAATCCTCATCAGATCCTCACTATGACTACAATTATGTGATCTAATACTGTTATGAGAAACAAGAAGAGGACAATTCATTACCAGTACAGTGAACATTATCAGTAGTATTGAGCCACTCCCTGCCCAAAATAAGCACCCACCTCTAACAATCTAACCTGAAATAAAGTACAATTACATAATATATGGATATATATACTTAGTATTATTACTTACTAGAACTAGAATAGTTTCAACATTCTAAATACAACTTTAGCATCATTATTATCCCAGTAATCATAACATACTGTACCCCACTGATTATTAGCACATACTTCTACCGACCATATGTACTATTAGATCCATAACTAGACTTAAAGATACATCTAACAGATAAGGTCAGCGAGATCGTTTAGACTGTATCTCTTTTTCTATAGACAATATAGTAATGGATATAATTGCTACCAAATATGGTGGTATTGCAGGAAATATCCATAATGTCACCAACATACATGAAAGCACTTATAATAAAAGTATGTGAACCTTACCTTGGATATACCTTAGTATTATATACACTAATGATATAACTGTGAATAGTAACTTTGAAGGGATTCAATTAATATACTATTAATATCATTTTAAAAATGAAGAAACTTAGAACTTGGTACTGATTATAGTTTTGAATATGGCTCCTATGTATTATATCTAATTTTACACTATTAACCTTGTCTATTATCTATCCACATCCATTCATCATCCACCTATCCATCCATCAATCTATCTATAATACTAATCCCCCAGTGGTCATATTAAGAAACTAACATAGGGTTAACACTTAAAATAAATGATAAGGAAAGAACGTACAATTATGTAGTGTCAATTATAGGGTATTAATATATCATGATTATTACTTTAAACTCAAAATTTAAAGCTTAGACTCATGAATTTTCCTATGCTCTTATTATTCACAGACAGTAAACAGTTTATCTAACAATGCTCAAAAGAAGAAATATCAACCTTTTAATACTACAAACCCAATCATGTCATCCAGTGGTCTAGTAGGTTATCTCAATTGTCCATAACAAAATTAGATTTAACTAAATTAACTTATTTTGTACGATATTAATTATTTTTACATAAAAACTAAACAGACACATAACACTTTAAACAGCAAGATCATTGAATAAACCAAAAAAAATTACTAGAAGTAAGGATATAGTAGCTTCCTATGCTGTAGAGTATTTAAAAGTAAATCACTTTGTTTTAAAAATATATAAAATCAAACATCCACCTGCTCGAAGATATTTTCACTTGATTCTATAAATAGAATTACATCAACAATTATTTTAGTCGAATTTCAGGGAAGTAGTAAACTTATTAAACGGATCAAAAAGTTTTATTTCCAATACAAATCACTTGGATTTCGCTGATTAGAATTTACGACCCAAGCTGTTATGATAAAAGGAGTACAAAATAATATTATAAATACCAGATACAACCAAAAGAGCACTTGCAATTAATTTGCAACAATATAAAACTTATTAGATGTTAGTATGTTTTTTCAAATTTTCCCAAAGAGTCAGGAATAACTTGGGTAGAGGAGGTACCATCAATGTATTTACCTTGTGCTTCAATTTGACTGGGAATATTAACTATAGGAGTTTAGTATGGTTATGGTGGAGCTTAGGATTGAAGATAAATTTAAGAGACTGATGCTGTGCTAGTGAAATAGGGCTGTTTGCTGATGATAATGAGGATTGTAGGGTAGTAGGGAGTATAACCAATTATTCCCTCTTGATAATGTCCTGATTCTGTTGCCATAAAGGAGTATTGGGTTCCAAAGTTTATGTGGTAGAGTCTTTAATTTTGTCTTGGAAAATTGTTTTGGGTGGGTGTTCTCGTTGTTGTTTTAGTAGTTTCTAGGACACTCTACAATCGGAATTTAACTGTTGATTTGAGCCTTTTGTATTTTGCAATTTTTTCCTATCAACAACAATTATATAGCCAAATTAGAGTCACAATTAATTCTTAATAAAAAAGAAATAAAGTTGGAACCACCAACGAACTATTCCAATTATGTGTTATGCTAGTAAACAATAGTTCATTTACATTAAAGAGTCTCATACTCCAGGAAAGGATCTAAATCAAGATATGTAGTTTATTTGCTAATGTTCATGTATCATAGTTTCATGTTCCTAGTAGTAAGAGGAGCCAGGACTAATACCATGGACATATAGTCCTAAAATAGATACTGATGACATCTTCTTGGATTCCCACAAATAATATTGGCCTGATTTGAAAACAAAACATGGTTACACTGTAGTATTATTAAAGAGTGTCCCTTATCCTATAAAAATTAAATGTGGATATTATTTTTAAATATTAAAAATACTCATAATTAATGTTAAGGGAGATTACAAAGATATCATTTGTCAATATATCATATTACACTCGAGTAGAGGAAACCAACTATTTGTTTTTTAAACTTTGTCTTATTTGATACAGATTGGCTCTTTTAAATTATTGCCTTTTTATAATATCGGGTAATAATAAGGCAATGTTACATTTTGTAAACAATACAAACGGACATATTGCTGATGTATTTATGGAGGTAAAATCGCTAATTTGCTGTGAACTTTAAGTTTGATTAGCAATTTCATTACCCTCAACAGAAAGGCCATCAGCAAAGTCATCAAATCCCTATCTGAGGGTGTTTATGTAAATACAAAACAGAAGTTTTTTAATTACAAATTTTAACTAGCTGTAATACTTGGTAATTAATGTCAATTAATCATTAGCTACGGGTAGTAATAAAAATTGATTACAAAAGTGTTATAAATTGACGAACATCAGATAGTTCAGGATTGACTGTACAAACTGACAATACTAGACTAAATGCAACTTGTACAAATGGAACCTGTCCAGTTAAGAGACAATCCATTCACAAGTCTATGTAACACAAAAATTCCAATCAGTGAACTTTCATCTGATGAATATGTAAAATAGTGAAGTTAGCATTGAGTCCCATCAATTGGTTTATCCATTAGTAAATGATGGTTGCACTTGTACAGCTGAATTAAGTGCATTTCAATTAATGGGAAAAATTTACAATTAAATTTATAAACTAGTGATAGTGATATGGGGTTGGTTATAAAAATGACTCAGACTGTTTTCCTTCTTTTCCCTTTGATTACTAAAATTTTAAAATCACCTCTCCTGATCCACAGTATCTTTGTAACCAATTGACAATGCACTAAAGGACTCTGTCTCTGGGTTAGGTTTTCCAATCGATAATGGCCAATGTACTAATAACTAATAAACATTTATGAATACATTTGGTTTTAGCTGGTATAGCACTTATAGCATTAATCATTATTTTTTAAGCTTAAAGGTGTCTGTTGTACAATAAAGGGACTTATATTCTATTCTAATATTGGCAAAAATGCATTAACCCATAATTTCCTAATCATACCTGTGAATTTCTTAGTCCAAGACATTTTTGGCTTAGACCTTGGCAGGAGAAATGAAAGCTCACACCATCTTAAATGACATAAGGATCAAATAGCAATATCACTACGATTCAATCTATTGATTTATATCTATTTTATATACCATTGAAAATGCAATAGTGTACAACTTTATACCTCACAAATAATGTTCTGACTGTTCAATTAGGTATTTTTCCATGTACCAAGTAGAAGAAAATAATGAGTGTGCATAGGGACAAATGATATCTGGCCATGACTATGGTATAATCATGAATTTGTATGTAAAACAGCTTTGCTAACTTTCTAAACTGTTTGGTACAGGCATTCATGGTTTAGAGGTCCTACCGGGCATGCTTTAGTTAACCTTTTATACACCTGTGTATAAATTGTATGATGTGTACATGAAAATAAGTTCTGTAAAAATACTTTATTGCATAACATACACCACTTCATTAAATTTACAATATTATATATCTCTATCTATTTTAATGACCCCAATCTACTATTCATAATCTTTGTTTTTGTTTCTTATCATACTTTTATATTCATAGAGCTCTAACAATCATACTGTCTAAAATCTTATTTTCTCAGGTTCATAAACAGCAATATAGTATTTTAATTGTCCAAACACTTTAGCCAGTAATATGTAGAGTCATACTACCGACAATGTTTTACGTTTTTAATTTGGAAGCACAAAAATCATATAATTGTAGGTTTAATATTATATCAGTATAAAGTGAGGTGGTTGTTTATAGAGGTTTTTGTATTTTTACAACCTCCTACTTCGTAAGGGCCAAAGATAATGTACAACTAAACTTTAAAAGAATTGGATTTATAAATTGCTTATGACTTATAGTAAAGTTATGTTATCCTTGTTGATCATGAATACTATTTTTGATCAGAAAACTCTTTATTAATTTTTAGTATGAGTAATAACGGGTTACTAAATTACTTTTATTTTAGTTATGGTTGTTTACAAAGCAAGTACTATAATCATTGTGTCCTATAGGCTATAGTTATAACCAAAACCAACCATATATTGACATTTGAGAGTCACTTCTACATATGTTCATAACCTTAAAGTCTACGAGCAGATTCATGTCCACTGTGGTGTGACACTGAAAGAAATTTTGACATTTGTTGTATAATGTCACTTATGAGTCCAAATTTTGCCTTACAACATAAAAGTTTTGAATGTAATTCACAATTTTGTAATACTTCTACTTAATTTTTAATCTAAGCATTTTATAAAACGGAATACAACTGCGAGTAAATTACGTTTAGCATGAAGCTACTCTTGTTTTCAGTGGTGCTTATCTGGCAGTTACTTGCAAAGCTCAGGACTGTACGGCTCTAGCTAATTCTGTGACTGTGACTTCTATACTACTCTTATGCGTACCATCCAAAATTTAGTCCAATGGGATTATCCTCTTGTCTATGGTTACAAGTACTGCCGTCGTTTTCACTAAGGCGCGAAGTTGTTTCACAATTGATGTAAGTATTTCATTTTTTCAACAACTCATTTCATTAATAGCATATAGGGTCAAACTTGGAGTATGATAATGTGAAAGTGTTGCTTATGAAAAGCCATTTTGAACAGTCTGTTTATAAAACAAACGGAACATGCGAGGAATTAGAGGATTTTGCTTTCGAATACCCATCCCCCCTGTTATGTTTACAATGGATTCTGTACGGATATTCTGTCAAGTCCTATGTGTACTAAACCTAATATGTCGTGATTAGTAACGTCTTTGACTTGAAAGATCTCTTTACCAAACGCTCAATTGACCAGGTTTGACCCCCTTGTTCCCCCCCCCCCCCCCCCCCCCCTTTCCCCCACCGCACAACTTCCCCCTCAACTTCCCCGCCCCCTCCCCAAGTTTGCGAAACCAAAATACATATATCCTTTGCAAGGCAAATATGCTCTATAGATTATACAAACACTTAACTACATGTCACAGACGTCTTCTGCGCTAACTTCCTATCACATTGCAGCTGATTCTGATGCAAATGCTGTACGTCGTGGACTATCCTCGTTGCACATGAACTCCATTAAACCTCTGAAAAAACTTCTTTGGAGGTATGTGCAACTGTGCATTGTGGCAATTTTGTATATATTTATAATAAATAGGTTGTGATTCTGCCAGAATATTGTTGGGTGTTAGGATGCTTCTGGATAGTATCGGTAGCCCAGCCAATTTCGTAACAATGAAGGACTTTGTAAAAAGTGTTGTTTCCCAACTTGAAATTGGAGCTGACAAAACACGTGTTGGAGTTAGACGATTTTGCAAGCTTAGCAGCTATTGTAATTCCACTTGGTTCAATCACCAATGCTTTACAACTTAATTATTCTATTACCATATTAATTATACTCGTGGGGAACAGCTACACATTTAGCTTTCAATCTCTACCCGCTGCCTTTATTATGCTCGTACAAGTCAAGGAATCCCTCGAGTAGCTATTGTTTTAAAATGTTTTTACTGATAGTCAGATCTACTTCACCATCCTCAACTATTCAAGCTGCACAAGCTGTTCATTCAGCTGGTGTTAGTATTATACTCCATTTGTATTGAACTAAATGGTCCCCCGATTACGATGAACTAAATGGCTATAGCTTCTAGCGATGTCTTTGTTATCATCAATTTTTTCATGCTAGTCAATTTGCTGCCAAACTGCTCCAATTACAAACACACCCAACTTTGTACAAGTAAGCATATTAATTGATTCTAATTAATAAAATGTAGTAAATCCTCTTTATTAAAACAGCTCCATGTCTATTGCTTCTATAAGTCAGCTATTGAAAGGAGTCTTGGTATGGGGCTTCAATTTCGTTACTGCAGTATACTTCCCCAATGAAGGCCTTACACTTAAGTTGATATCCACGTAGGGCAAGTGCAAGTCTAGTGGATCATTCACAATACGAAAATCCTACTTCTTAACCCGCTGATTTCTCCATCACAAGTACTACTGTGGTATAAATTTTTCATAATTCCTGACTTATATCAGACATCTACTGGGGGTTTTGCAAACAATGTCATCGACTCGTCAATTGGCTCACTATCCACACAACAGCGTTTTGTGTACCTATCCATTGAGGGCTACAAACAAAATAACACATTCTTTTTAAATACAACATTTGGGGATATAGTAAAGGTAAAAGCACAAGACATGTAATAAATGTGCATAGATATGACTGTTATGTATTACTATTAATCCATTCTAGTTTGATGATTCATTAGTTTAGACAATGATTTTGTGAATAAAATTGCGATAATTACAAAATGAAGGTTTACATGAAATCTTCCCATGTTGAAAGTGTATTTGTGCACATAGCACTTTCTTGAGACAAGCTCTTGTTTTGTCTTGTCTGTGCTTTGTTCCAAAGGCCTTTCTACTTTTCAGTTTGTCTTCTATTGACAGTATTTCATTTGAATAATTTGATACTACTTAACTTTACCATTTTTGTCTAGTTTTGTAGCTACCGACACTGTCATTGTTGTGACTTAGAGCATTCAACAATACATTGGCTGCTAGAAACATAAACAGGAGACACACAACCACCACTCACTCAGTAAACAGAAATGGTATCTTGATTAGCTACTCAAATACCACTGAAAAGCACTATATGTGTAGATTATTATAAAAACTCTCACGCAAAAGTAGCCAAGTGATGTTAGTTTCCCAATCAATATTCTATATTATATGTTATAATGTTATAAAAACTAATGCTAGCTTGTAATTGATTTTCGTTCCTGAATTTATTATCAAATTCTGCTCTAATGCTAGCTCTTTATGAACATGAATTAAACTTTATGAAGTGGTTTATCACATAGGTCATTATGTGTTGTCGTCTCATGGGAATGGATTAACATTTTTGTTACAATTAAATTATAATACACATGTCATTTAAAGGCTTATACTTATTATTGTTTTTAAACAGCCTCACTACTTCCTTTTTTACAATTCATTAGTGCAGTGTTAAAAACATAGTAGCGTTATACGCAATCAAAACAATAGAGTGACAAGGAATCTACTTTAAGTGATATATAGAATATAGAACTATCTTACAGAGGTTCATATCATGGAGAGCGTGGAGAGAATGCTGAGTGTACTTATATGTTCTATCACACATTTTAAAATAAATTTTATTTTTTGTAAGATTTATTTAATGATGATTGCAAAGAATATCCAGTTAAAGAGTATATGCATTTTCTTGCTTTAAAATAATATTGATAAGCAATTTCTTCACCAGTGAAAACTGTAGTATAGATTGTAGAACCCTTCACTGTAGAAGCGCTAAGATGGTGTTTATTTTGCAATATAATATTACTCGTTATTATATGTTATAACTATAGTCAATACATAATGCTCTTAATAATATTGAAATAATTTTTTGAGTTTTTTATTAATATGTTTGCACATTGCTTCTGTCTAATATCTATTTCATTACAAAAACAAAGGAGTTTTATTGATGATGGGTATGTGTGTCTATGATATAATCTAATCTAATCTCTGTTATTTTAGGTGCGTAAGATCTTTTGCAATAGACTTTTATAGTACATGCTACACACATGTCCTTTTAAAGAAGTTGTATGTTTAAGTATAAAAAGTGTGAAGTTACATAGTAAGTAATAATCAAAACAGTGGGTGTTGTATTTTGGGAAAGCATATACCTTTACAAGAAAAGTGACTACAAGTCAGTTGTATCCAGTCTATATAATGAATGATATTAGTTAGAGTCATACTAATGATGTGTACTTTGATTATTGCATATTATACATAATGTCAGATTGGGTTTGTATATACTGATTAAATTTGACTGTCCTGAAATTAATTATCAGACCTATTAACATTCTGTTTAACATCTTATTAGTTAGACAAAGGAGTTTTAAAAGATGCTGCATTGTTCTTGTATAACAATGTACTCACTATTTTAATGTTATTATACAGCCACTACCAATTTCCTTTTATGGAAGTCATTAGTGAACTGTCAAATTCATAGTAACCCTACCTAAACAGTTAAGTGACAAGCAAATACTTCAAGTATTGTATTTTTAGGTAGATGAAGATCTTTTAAGGTCTATATGTGAGAAAGGTTGAGAGAATGGTGGAGTACACTATTTAACATAATTACTTAATAATGATGATGTATGACGTAGTAAATCTAATCAAGGTAGTGCAAAACTATAATGAAAAGGATCTGGACTTTCTTGCTTTGAATAATTATATATTAGCAATTCTCATACCAATAAAAACTACTTTAGTGGTAGATAATTGCAGATGTAGCCAAGTGATATGATCTGAAGTCATTTCAATAGCAAAAATCACATCGCAAGTCGACAAATTTGAAGACAACCTCATTATCACATGATGTACATCATTGCATACAACAATGTAAACAATTTTAAAATTATAACTGAAAGTTCAATTCAAAGTTTTTGAAAATATACTATTTTAACAGTAATACACTGACTACGAGTGTATCATTACGCAACATGTTGACCGAAGAATATAACTATAAGAATTGTTTACAGTTTGGGGTTTTGAAATCAGTTGTTTTGCCGTCAGCATTGTGGTTACAATACTGTAATGTTAAATGCTTCAAAAATGTCCCTCTATGTGCAAAATACTATTCCAACAATCCAACATTGGAATATTGTTAAAATGTTCTGTTTTGGAGTTATGAGTACTCTAATTTTTTCCTACTTGTTTGATTTAGTGCAAATACACTATAACTCACTGGTATAAGTGCAACATCTATAAAAAAAATTACTAAAGTAATGAATATAAGCAGCTGCAGGCAGTCAGGAAAAATTTCTTTATCATAGTACTGTCTTAAGTTTGGAATGTCAATCAGCAAGATAAGCATAAACTGTATTAACTTATGTACTAACTAATATTTTGTTTGATATCTACCTAAGTATATTATATTAATGGCATATAAAATAATGATATTTTGGTGTTCACAACAAGTTAGTAAAAGGAGTATAGTTAGTGAAATTAATATTTCATGTGTACATGATCATATTATACATATACAAACTTCAATTGAAATACTAAAATCATTAGTTAAGTTACTAATATGTGAATTTATTCTATAAAATAAGCTAACCTAAATTTAATATCCTTTTTAAATGCATACAATTTTTAATTATGTTCTTCATGTTTATATTAACATTACAAGTTGTTTTAATCACATTATATTCTAGTCAATACTCTGATTAGAAGCTAGCAGTCCATGTATGAATTATTATTGATAACAATTTTTCTGATGTCATTGCATCATACAACAATTAACATTTTTATGTCTCTTATACTACAGTTTAAATTAAGGTGTCATATGTTCATTTTAGGTTCATGTGTAGCCCTTCAGCAAAGCTATTGTGGATGCTGCAAATGGTCCTTGTCATCACAATGTTACCCATTTTGGATGCTATTGTGATGAAAGTTGTCATAAATAATGATTGTTGTAGTGATATAGCTGATATTGGTTTGTTACTCCCAACTGGTAAGAAAAAAAAACAATAGCTCATGTAATACATCATAGTTCATCAGAAAAAGAAATACAAAGGCACAAGTAGTGCATCAAAAAAAAAAAAGCACGAATTTTTTTAAAACGTCTATTTAATAATTCGTATTGGAGTAGTATAAGATTCATGAGGACTTAAAGAAACCTGATTTCCTTGATTATGATAACACCACAAAACTTAGTCACATATTTTTGTCAATACTTTATGATTTCTCATATATATAATTTAAAAGTGTATTATAATAGTAGAGGTCTATATGCATTATATAAACCTGACAACAAGTGGATTTATAAATGTAGTACTTTCATGGGCTATTTAAAATGTCATGTACAATATTTTTACATATTAACATGTTGTGAGGTCTATATATATTATATAGAAAGTTATACTCAGATTCAATATGTGACTGTCAGATTTTACACTCTCATACATGTGCCAATATAATGTTAGTTGGACATAGTTCATCATTGTGGTAATAGTTGGTATATACCTAGTTACTGAATTATCTCTTACAAGGTGTATAATTATCAAATATTTATTGCTATATCTCATTAGCTACACAGACACTGATCCTGCAACAATTACAAATGAGGATAATTGATGTGGGCTGGTCTTTGATACTTCCCTAACTATAGTACTATGTGTGGCTGCACTTATTAACTAAAGTAGAATGTGTATATCAATAACTGTCATCGTGTATTTTGACAATAAACTTTTTATGCTGCAATTTGATAACATAATTTGCTTAACAGCAAAAATACTGCTGTTATAGATTTTTTTTTTATAATATTATTATAATTTTTTTTTGATAACTTGTTATTACAAATGATATTTGATACTATATATATATATTATTATATGAATGTCATGTAACAGGATACTATACAAATCATGGCACTTATTGTGAAGAGTAAATCATGGATGTTGATGTACAACCCTATACAGAAATTACTTTTTCTTTTAGCCAGAATGTCCGAAAAAACCATTACATCACACCTATTGCAGATATTGACGATATAATACCATTTATCCAGGACAATTCAAGTAAATTGGTTTACAACTTTAGCCCTTCTCTGAAATAGTTAGTATTTACTTGACAAATAGTTCATATAGAAAATTACTTGTATATAGTTAATTATCTATACGAGTCTTGTCAATGCCAATTATATTTCACTATTGACATGATCAAGGCCAGAAACCAACAAAAGTTGAGTTATACTTTCTTTCTTCTTCCAAATCATGACATGAATCATGATCTGATTCACTATTTTCATTGTTATTAGACAACATTTCCTACTTCCTTTATTAGAGAGTCATTAGTGAAGTGTTAAATCCATAGTATCTATAGCAATCAAAAAACAATATTGTAAGAAGCATTCTAACTACTTTTAAGTGATGCATATTGACAATAATGCAAAGGTCTTTTCAGGTTCTAAGATATAGGAGGTATAGAGAATGCTGGAGCATGATTAAATGTGCTAATCCTTTTAAACATCTTTTCTGTTACTGCAGAATTATTTCTATTGTAACCAAATTTTGTTCACATAATACAGTAAGTGGAAAGATACTTTTTTCTTTGAAGTCCTACAAGTGAGGCAAACTAGACTAATGAAAACCTGTTCATGATTATATATAAGCCATTTACACACAACTTGGCTTGTCTTTTGTCCATGACTGAGGTGAACGTGGATTTTCTTCCCTGCAAGAAACATTTTCTTTATTATAATGCATGAGCACGTCCAATAGATGTAATCCAGAAAGAAATTGGAATTGGCTGTTCATTTTATATACATACGTATTTTGCTATGGAATGCCAAATACGAAAAAATAACTTTCTATGATCATGGGAAAATGATACTTATTTCCAACTGTTGTTTTTCCAATTCTTGTGTTTGCGCAGAAGTAATTATTGAAAGGCAGTGCATCCCCCCCCCCCCCTTTAACCATAGCCAACGGTTGCTATCAACCATGTTGGGAGTCAGCTACAGCATGGTCATATACAAGTTGGATGTAACAGTAGAGCTGAATATGGTGATATACGTTTTTATGAAAATATTTAAATAATTTATAACCAGGGAGAGAGTACCAGAGTCCTCTCTGAAGGAAGAGGTACCTAGCTTGGCTGGTTAAAATTGATAGTAATGTTGTTTGTAGACAATGGGATACATGCCATGAGGTTGGATATAAACTTGGAAAATACAATGATGCATTTTTAGTATTATTTTAGGAGGAAGATATGAAGTAATTTGGCTCAGGAACAGGTCCTATTTTGTTAACTGAACTAGTAATGAATTGTCAATTACTTGAATGTAGTCCAACTGGTCTGTCCAACACTGTTTCTAACTAAGAGCAATCTACAATGAACAAACCAAGTAGAGAATAAGTTAACTCTAAAACTGACAAAAATTAATTGTAAATTATTTGACTAAAACATCTTGATATAATCTTTAAAAAAAAACTAACAACTTGTCATTTTATTGAAAGGTTTTCAAATTTAAATTGTCTGAAATATAAGTCAAAAAGATTATTTTGTGTTACTTATGATTTACCGGTATACCAACTTCAAATTGGTCATATCGGTTATATAATGTTTTCAATGTTGACAAACATGACAGAAGATTGATGTATAAAAGCATAACGTTACACTATTAAAGTGGAACTGAAACATTTTTGAAATAAAAGCCAGTTGTTGACCTAGATCGAGAAACATAGAACCAAACTTGATACAAGGTATACAGTATTGTTGTATATAATGCAGTTTGGCAAAACTCAATATTACCACTGCACTCCAATGTGACTCAACAAACAACCCCTCCTCCATATGAATTAATAAATATAGCATAGTTATCAAACTCAATTGTACTTACAGCATAAAAATCAATGTACACAAAACCCCCCTCTGCATAAAATGACAGTATTATTGTAGATAGGGCAATTATTAAAAACTCAATACTATTTACCAACATCCTGATAAAAAGACTGTCTATCCTCCTCCTTGTACATGTATGTTTAATTGTCATTTAAACTGATTCATTTCATCTTTCTCATATGAAGTGGATGAGGTTTTTTGATCTTGTCCTTGATATCCTTCATCTCACTGTTGCTCCTTCATTAGTACTACATAGATGTGTTATATACATAATGATAAAAATATTATCTATTATCTTACAATGTAATTATACTAATGATATATATAACAGTGTATAATAAATAGATCATTGTATAGTTGTACAAACATTTTTGAACATAAGCTCATTATGCAATATAATATCTAAACATACTTAGAGCAGGAATAGCAGTCAATAGACATCCTCCAATAGTAACCACAATATCAAGGGCATAATGCTTTTTTGCAACAGTTAGACAAATCAAACAATCCATAAATAGCCTAAAGTAAAAGACTGTTCAAGTTAGATAGAAAGTTTTATCACCATCCAAAGGAATGTACTGACAACACTTCAAAGATATCTTTCAAATAGCATTCATGTATTTCTATGTGGCTACAATATAGTGAAGTCCATACTCCCATTCCTATGTTGGGCTTGCTTGAGATTTTTAGATTTTTTTCCATTTTTACAATTAATAAATATTTTAGAAATTCTTTACAAATAGTAATTCTGAATTTGTTTTACTTCACTATAAAACTACTAGATTATTGTGAAGTATGTAGTTTAAATACAATGTACAATTATTTTGAGCTGTTATATAAACATAATAATCATTTGAATACATCAACTGCTAATACATTAATAGAATACCTTGCCGTAAATTTATTTAAATGTCAACTCTGAACATTTTGAATTAACAACAAGATAAAATATTAATAAGATTACAAGCAACTTCAGCTCTAATAAAAGGTTCAATAAGAGTAAACAATACAACTGTATATGAAACTATCTATTTATTTATATCATAAAAAATGACAATTAGCAAACTTGTTTATTAATCCTGAATGATAGACACACTTTGTGACTGATATTGTTGTCTCTTCCTCAACTTCCAACATTTTTATTTTCATTTTGATTTTCAGTAAATGTTGTCTCAGCCAGAATAACATACTTCTATCTTTGATTCTGTCTTTATGGTCTTTAGAGCTGTCTCAGTATCATTCTCCTCACGTTGCTTATAGTTGTGCGTAAACTGCCTGTTATGCTAGAAATACGTTTTTTTTTGCTTAGTGATAAATGTATAGATGATGTGAGTTCATTGAAATCTTTGCCTGTAACACCAAAGAACCCTCGCTTCCAAGTGTTCTAACTTCTTTGGAACGAAGACAATGCAGTAAAAGATGAACAGACCATGAAAAGCAGTGATAATCACAAACAATTCAGCAAAGAGATCTCGTACTGTCTTATTGGTATAATATCTTTGAGTAGCTAATAATCCAATACCCCATCCCAGACCAAGCCAAAATAATAATGTTACAGTTATAATAAGTTGTTGGCGACAAATGTTATGTTGCTATTGTCCCTTTGTTTTTGATAGTTGACTGGAAGATTTTTCTTAGAAGGAAACAATGATGATGATGAACAGTTTGGTACCCAATTGCACAAAACAAAATATATAATCAGAAATGGAACTATCATACCAATATAGTATGGGCTCATTAAAGACACGACCACTATATAATAATACAAATGTAGACATTTTATATACAACATAACAAATGTACTTACAAATGATCATCAAGTAGTTTTTTATACTTGGGAGTCCAAAACAGAACAAGACAATGAACAATGGAGTAACTAAAAGTAAGAAATAGTTTATAGTACATACATTAGTATGTCAATGATATTAAGTACTTACTCATGATGATATGGTAGCTTTTAAAACAAAATGATGAACTTTTTCTTCCAAGAAACAATAACTAAATTCATATATAAATTGATAGCCTCAGCAGCCATGATCATGAAAGTTGTTTAAAAAGAAATATTGCAATACAACAGCTGTAAACAACACAGAGTCCAGGAATAGTATGACTATGGACGACAAAATAAAGGCAATATCGAGACCTAATACAAGAAACCACAGTTTAGAAGAAGTTGTCCACGATCAGAAGTGCGTAGTTTCCTATCAGGACAACATAATAAAGTGAATGAAACTAATAACATACTTGTTAGCAAGTAAGAGATGATAGTAATAGGTCAGACAAAAGATAGAGATAATGATACCATGTAAGTCACAGAATCTAAGAAACAATGTCAGTTCAGTTTGTTCTATTGGTTCATTAATACAGGAGATACTATCCTATCAATAATAATAATAAATAACAAACAACATTGATTCTTTCATTAATAACCATTAATATAGCAAAGTTAGTAAGATGATTACATTCACATAGAATTATTGTTTATTATTAGTAGTGTTATGGAAACATCCTTATTAGACAGTCCTCCATATTCATCTAACAGAAGCAGTTATCTTAAAAACATTAGCTAATTCAACTTACTGTCTATGATTGATGATTCCAGATGAACATGTGGAGATGACCCTTGAATTCTAGAAGGAAGTTAAATGATTGTTACAAATACATATCCCAGTACGTACTGGGATTAACCATGAAACTATAGATGTTACTGGAGAATCCAGCTCATTATCTACCTGGTCCTACAACAGTAGTGGATATGATGACACTACCAATCTCAAGAAATTTATTATTTCTCTCTCAAGAATAGAGAGTCAGTAGTAAAGACTGAATGATGATTCTAGTATTATTAATATATTTTGAACTGTACTCAGTAAATTGTTGTGGTAAACTGATAGATGCAGATGTGTTTGACCTATTTTTGTACCAATACTAAATATTAGAGTTAAGAGTTTGATTTTTCATCTGAATATCCTCTGTAAGTTACACTGAATGTTTGACCAGATTGTGTACAAATTCTATAATATCCACTTGTTTGTACAGATACAGCAAAACGATTGTTTGTGTTATTATAACTGGTTCAGGGGGGGGAAGATTAGTATGTGGAATAATCTCTACAACTGGACTCAATAGCTTCTAACATTCTATATGTAAAAACAATATTGATATCTGATGATGTACAAAGCTAACTGACTTAGCTGATTGTTAGCTTTTTTTTGGCTAATTTGTAAAGTTTCTTGATTGACATGTAAATATAAAATTGTCAACTACTTCAAAAAAGGTATGTGGACAACTACAAATAAAACACAAACAAATAATTTGTCAAGAAATAGTATTCAAAGGAGGTCTTCTACAGTAAAATTTCCTGATACATCTTGTGTAACATTTATTAGGACACTCACACTTGCTATCACTTCGTAGAACCTAATCTACTGCTATTATGGGGGTGAGGTTCTCCAATTGTTTTTACTTTTTTTTACAACTGGAGCCTACACAAAAGTAACAGTTTCAAATCAATATTACAGTTGAAAATAGATGACTAACATTTTCTTAGACGACAGATTTCACGAGTTAAATCACTGGAATTACAAGCTGCTCCGGTTGATTCAGTCCACAAAGCTCCACTGGTGAAGTCCTCCTTCACAATATCTAGTAATTGAAGTATTCCACCTCCGCTGAATTCTTGTACCACAGTACAGCTCTTGATAACTTGTACTCCCATGTTAGCTTCTAGGCCACATAATAGTGATATTAAGATCTTGTCTACCAGAAATGTGATGGTATATAGTATTGGTAGCAGGACAAAACCATCTTGTGAAGTTATAGAAACTCAATTTATTTTAATAATAGTGACATACCAAATCTGTCCACTTATCTAATGTAAACATAACATTGAATAGTGTACTTAGTGCAGCCAATTGATGTTGTACTCCAACTCTGAGGTGTTCAGTAGCTTCATTCTTTGTTACCAAAGTAATAACTATTGGAATAGTATTAAGTTTGGCAATGTAACTGTAATTTAAGAGAAAAATGTTATATCATTGACTTAAAGATACAAACTTACTTACTGTTACTTGAGTCAATTGTAGGAATACCAAGAAAAGTATATTTGAATTGTTTGGTAAACTGTTTACCAGAAAGTAAACTGTTACTCTGCAAATTGAATTGTAATATATATTTATATTAATGGGCAGTACCTTATTAATAATAACCCTGGATTATTTCCAATACAGTCCGATTGGTTTGTCTCATAATTATCTGATATGGGTATCTCAGCTTTATATTGAACAACATCTATATTGAAATTAAATCATTAATTAAAACACTTATTTTTTTTTTTTAATTAATACCTGAAATGTTCAATATAACACTTGAAGAGTTTACTGAGATAATACTTCCTCTAATGATACTCTTAGCTTCACAGTGATAGAATCCTCTTCATTTAAAACTCAGTTCAGTAAACTCAATACAGAAGGATCATTGTTGTCATTTGGAATTAACATATCATTTTTATACCACAAAATAGTAGGGATAGGATTACCAGTAGCTCTAACAGGTAAGGTTAACAGTGGAAAAAGATTCCTGAAGTATTTCTAGGTGCGTGTGTAATTTCTGGTAAATGTAGATTACCACAACTATCATTATTAAATATAATGTAACACATTATGCATTGCTTAATTTAAAGTTACCTTGTTCACAATAATACCAGTATATCCACTAGAACAATCACAACATATCCAATTACTCCAACTGTGACATTACCATGTTCACACACAAGGAATTCAAACAGTAGTTTGTTGGTAAAGCTGAAAATAGACAATTACAAATGGAAATTCGCTTAAGTCACTTACGTTCAACTACTTGGAGTACATATAGTGTTGGATGTTTTTGCTGAAACAAGTTCCAGGGTTAACTGCACTTATCACTCGACGGAGTAGTTACCATTTATCATTTCCTCTCAAATCTTTAATTGTTATACCACTTGTAACAGGAATATAGTTTGTGTGAAAATCATTGGACTCCTGTGATGATACAATTGATATTCTGCTTGTGTTTAATAAGAGTTGTCCATTTTTTTTCTCCATACAATAACAGGTTGTGGAATACCATCAGCAGTACAAATTGAATAAACATTTTGTCCTTTATTTTTGATAACAAATGTCCAGTATTGTTAATATGAATGTATTAACTAAAAAAAAAGGCAAACTGAATTCTTCAAAACTGTATTTCTAATATTGTATGTCTAATGAATTATTATATATGTGTATATTTGTTGTTTAAAATATTATAATCTGTTGCCTTTTAGACTATTAAATGATGAATGACCACAAAACTAACTCACCATACACACTGAGTGTAGAGTTAACTGAATCATTACCAAAAAGCATTGAGGACTAGACTCGGCATTCATATATACAGTATCTTCTACAACAACTAGCTCCAATATCAAAAATACCAGGATCTGAATCACAATAGAAAATTGTGAGCCATCTTTGTACCATTTCAAACGTAGAGGAGGACTACCCTAATAAATCATAAAATCATTTAATACTTTACAGAGAAAAACTAATCACTAACTTGTGTTTATATACATCTATAAAAGAACAGTGCTACCATTAGCTACTATAGCATCTTGTCCAACATCAACAGTAACATTAGGAGGTATTGTGTGTTTCAGGACTAAGTGGTATGTTGATAGCAAGTGGTTTAAAGTGACGAGCTATCAGTGGAGCAACTAAGAAATAATACAGAAAAAATATAAGATTAGAAAATGCGCAATTGCAGTGACCTGTACTACTTAGCAAATAACACTATTGTAAGTCACTTCGTTCAACTACTGGGAGTATATATTGGTGTCATTAAAAGGGTTTCCTGTCATATTTAACTCTACTTATCAGCTCCACAAAGTAGCTACCATTATCGTTGCCCTCAAATCCTTTGAATGGTTATCACACTTGTGAAGGAATATACTTTGTGGTGAAACCATTGCGACTCAAAGCGATGATGCAATTGCTATTCTACTTGTGTTCAATCAAGACTTGTCCATTTTTTCTCCATATACATAACCAGGTGGACAGGTTGTCATACCAAGATCAGTACAATTGAATGACACATTTGTCCTTATGTTTGGTATGAAATGTTCCGGTATTGTTTAAAATGACTGCATTAACTAAAGATAAAAAAGATGTAACTGATCTCTATTCAAACTGTATCATAAATCGATAATAATGTACTTCTTAATTTTAATAAATTATGAATGGACTCTAATATCTACTCACCCACTAAACAACTTAGTGTAGACATTACAGAAACACTACCATAAGCATTAAACAGCATTGATGACTCGGCATTCATATATACAGTATCTTCTATAACAACTAGATGCCCATTTCAAAGTACCAGGCTCTGAAAACACCACTTAAAATTTGTGAGCCATCTTTGTACCATTTCGAACTGTAAAGTTTTTTTGAACTACCCAACTGTAAAAACTACCCTAATAAATAAATCATTTCATAACTTACAGAACAGAACTAATTACTAACTTGTGTTATAATTACATCTATAAGAACAGTTGACCTTAGCTACTATAGCATCTTGTCCAACATCAATAGTAACATTAGGAGGTATTGTGTTCTAAGACTAAGTGGTATATTAGTAGCAGGTGGTTTAAAGTGATGAGCTATCAGTGGAGCAACTAGAAATAATACAGAAAAATATAAAGATTAGAATATGAGTAATATTTATTGACCTGTATCTATTAGCAATAAAATTATGTAAGTCACTTACATTCAACTGACTTGGAGTATATATTAGTAATCGTTCAACGATTCAGTTTTAACTCCATTATGAGCTCCACAGGAGTACTACCATTATATTTCATTTTCCTCTCAAATCTTTAATTGTTATAACACTTGTAACAGAATATAGTGGTGTAAAATCATTGACTCCCTGTGATGATAGAATTGTTTATTCTGCTTGTGTTCATAAGAGTGTGTCCATTTTTTCCTCCATACAATAACATTGTGGAATACCATCAGCAGTACAGTTGAATGACACATTTTGTCCTTTATGTTGGGTAAGAATGTTCCAGTATTGTTTAATATGACTGCATTAACTAAAGATATAAAAAGACAGTAATTGAACTCTTTCAAATATATTTCAAAATGTAAACTATTGCCTCTTTATTTTCTCGAATGATGAATTGACCAATATTACTCACATATAACACTTAGTGTAGAATTGACAGAATCACTACCATAGCATTGATAATTCTGCATCATATACACCAGTATCTACTAAATTAACTAGATCCCATTTCAAAGTACTAGATCCTGAATCACCCCACTTGGAAAGTTGTAAACCATCGTTGTACACTTCAAATATAGTGGAGGACTACCCTAATAATAAAATTAACATTAATTTAATAACTTACAGAACAGAAACTAATTACTAACTTGTGTTATATTACCCTAATAAGAACAGTTGTACCATTAGCTACTATAGCGTCTTGTCCAACATCAATAATAACATTAGGAGGTATTTGTGTTCAGGACTAAGTGGTAGATTAGTAGCAAGTGGTTTAAAGTGATGAGCTATCAGTGGAGCACTAGAATAATACAGAAAAAAAATATAAAGATTAGAAAATGAGTAATTTGGAGTGACCTGTATCTATTAGCAAATAAAAAAAAAAATTATGTAATTCACTTACGTTCAAACTACTTGGAGCATATATAATGTTGTACACAACAGATTCGTTTTAACTCCATTATGAGCTCCCACAGGAGTAGCTACCATTATCATTTCCTCTCAAATCTTTAATTGTTATCACACTTGTAGTCGGAATATAGCTCGTGTGAAAATCATTGGACTCCTGTGATGATAGAATTGTTATTCTGCTTGTGTTCAATAAGAGTTGTCCATTTTTTCTCCATACAATAACAGGTTGTGGAATACCATCAGCAGTACAGTTTGAATGACACATTTTTGCCCTTTTTATTGTTTTGTAAGAAATGTTCCAGTATTTTTTCAATATGACTGCATTACTAAAGATAAAAAAGACAGTAAATTGAAACTCTTTCAAATATATATTCAAAATGTTATAATTGGTTTGCCTCTTTATTTTTAGTGAATGATGAATTGACCAATATTACTCACCATACAACACTTAGTTGTAGAATTGACAGAATCACTACCAAAAGCATTGATAACTCGGCATTTATATACACCAGTATCTTCTACAACAACCAGATCCAATTTCAAAGTACTAGGATCTGATCACCACTTGGAATTTTTTGTAACCTCTTTGTACCACTTCAACTATAATGGATGACTACACCCTAATAAATTTATAAAATAACTTAATACTATGCAGTACACAAAAACTAATCACTAACTTGTGTTATATGACATCTAATAAGAACAGTTTGTACCCTTAGCTACTATAGTTAGCTTGTCCAACATCAATAATAACATTAGGAGGTATTTGTGTTCCCAGGGACTAAGTGGTATATTAGTAGCTGGTGGTTTAAAGTGATTGAGCTATCAGTGGGCACTGAAAGTTGGTGAATGACGAAATAAATCAAAGATTTAAATTTGAGGCTAATGAAAGTCATTACAAATACATACAAGTTAGAAGTTTAATGATATATATCTATACAATAGTTTTATATTGTCAGTAATAACAGTACAATTACATAGAGATCATGCTACGACTATCATTATTATCTTTTTTTTCTAAAAAAATAAATTTAGGGATGGAACTGAAAACATCTTAAAGCAGGAATGGCAGTATGGACCTCATGGAAGAAATAGTGTTGGTTGCAAATGTATATTTTGGCAGCATTGGTTTTTGCGCATTCTTATAAGTATGAAATGTCAGCTTTTGAGTGCATCAGTTGGAATTGGCAACCAATATCGCTATGTCCTGTAAGCATGCTAATACGGTTCACTTTAGAGTAAAGAGCCTTATAAATGCCATTTTCTGATAGGTTAGCATTTGAATTATATGATCCGTTCAATTCCATAGTAATACATCACAGTGTATGTTTCTAATACTTTCAATTGTAGATGTTACTAGTAGACATATATGCAAACTCAAGTGACCATCAATTAGTTACCAGAACTAATCTAGGTTCAACTGAGACATTTGTGTTAGATGTAACTTCTGGCTGGCTATGACTTTTTTTTTAAAAAAGTGTTTATTTAGTAGCAAAACCATCCTTTATGTCCAGTCACGTACACATACAAAAAAACTTGATAGTATAACATTATTGTTTGTAGTCACCAAGTTCATTTACAAAATGAAGATCATGTTGTATTGTCATTGCAGAAGATCAATGAGCACTGCACAGTGTAAAAGTGATTGGGTTAATTATCCATTTATTTGTTATACAGGTTGATTAAATTATAAACTATTTGTTGTTGAAATGTTTTTGCTTTTTTTATAATCGTATGCAAATAAACAATCATTAGATGACATATTAGTAATAACAATGGTATTCGCCTAACATTTCTTTTTGCTTATGCAAGTTTTGCCAATTATTAGGGTCAAGAGTGGTAGGCAGGCTATTTCTATCTGTAATTTAAAATACGGGCTATGCTTTAATAATTATTACTACATGAGCACATGGAAACAATAAAATCATCAGACCTGTGTAGATTTAATACATGATTACCTCTACTAGTTGTATTTCCAAATGTTTGTATTTGAATGAATGTGTTTTGTTCATTTGTAGGCCCTCAATGGATAGGTAGACATTAGGTTTTGCCCCATTGGATTGTGAGCCCGTTTGATGACGGTTGACAACTTGTTTGCAAACCAACCAAGTAGATGACTATATAAGTCAGGACTTATGAAGTAGATCTATACCACTAGTAGTAACTTTGACAGAAAAAATCAGCTGTTAAAGAGTAGGATTTCGTAACTTGTAATGATCCTTTGGACTAGTGTAATTGTCCTAATGTGACATCAAATTAAGCGTAAATGCCTTCATCAGGGAAGGATACTTTGCAGTAAACGAGATTTTCCCCTACCAAGACTTGCTACCAATGGGTCACTTAACAGAAACATAGCTGGAGCTGTTTTAATAGAGAGTATATAATACATGTCTCAATGGAATGTCTAATATGCTTACTTTGTACAAGTTGATGTTTTGTAATGGAAGCAGTTTTGGTAGCAAATTGACTAGGAGAGAAATTTGAGTAGGAACAGAGACATTGTTTGAACTAGAAGCTATAGCATTTAGTTCATGTTGTTGGCACTACTTCCAATACCAATGATATACTACTATGACCAGTTGAATGAAACAGCCTGTGCAGCTGCAATAGTTTAAAGATTGTGAACTAGATTTACCTCAGTAAAAACAATAGCTACTCGAGGACTCCTTCACTTGTAACGAGCTTACTAAAGGCGTGTCTAGAAGATTTAAAGCTAAATTGTAGCTGTTCCACCACTAGTATAACTAATATTGGTAATGGAATTATTAAGTTGTAAAAGCATTGTTAACTGAAAACCAAGTATGGAATTACAATAGACGCTGAGGTTGCATATCGTATAACTCCAACAGTGTTTTTGTCAGTTCCCATTTCAAAGTTGGAAACAATGCTTTTTATGAATCCTTCATTGTTATAAAATTGTCACTGCCAATACTTCCAGAAGCATCTAACACTAAACACAATATCCAGACCAGAATCACAACCTATGTATAAATTTATTAAAGTTATACACTGAAATGGTCGCAAATACCTCCAAGAAAATTTTTCAAAAATTTGAAAACAGTTGACGTGCCCGAAATAGTTTAACATTTGTCATACAATCAGACACAATGGACAAGAAGTTTTTCAACCTCCTTCTTGTGACATGCAGTTGCTGATAGTATAACCTAGAGATGTATTTGGCTTCAGGATATATAGATAGATCTTAGTAGTTTTAAACCTGTTGAATTGCTTGCTTATTCCGAAATCACTCAAATCAAAAGACGTCACCAGCAAGACATTTTATGTTAGTGCACATGGACTTGAAAGAATGTCAGTACAGAATCCATCGTCAGTATAACAGGATTGATGACTATTGAAGAAAATATCTGTAATTCCACTGCAATTTTCACTTGAGATGTCGACATTGCTGTTCAAATAGCTTTCATCAAGGCAACTGTTGACATTATACACCCAAGTTTGACCCTATATGATATTAATGAACATAAGCACAGACAAAATACTAAATCTTACAGATGATGTGAAACAAGTTTTGCTTATTCTTGAAAACGGTGGCAGTATCTGTTTACCATAGGCAAGAGATAGGCCATTAGTAACCACATTGAAATCTTGGCTCTACACACTGAGTATAGAAGTCACAGTTACCCGTATTAGCTAGACCTGTACAGTCCTGAGCTTTAACAGAAACTATCATATAAAGCACCACAGATAATACAAAAGAAGTTCATACTGTATTGTTATGATGTTCGTCAGTCGCATAGATTTAAATAATAGCGAAGCGTCAGAAAGCCATTTCTTTCAATTTTCTCGTTGATTCGCTTTAATAGAAATAACGGCACAAAAGGGGATTTCTTTAATAGTACAAGAGCAGTGTTTATTGTGTCAATAAAAGGCAGGTTGACTGGTTCATTAGGTTAGTAAATATACTGAATTTCATTTTGATATCAGTTTTTACTATAACAATTTTGTATCTCTTATTTTCTGTAAATTGTACACTCAACTCAGCATTTTCATGCTCAAAAAAATATTAAATTACTGAAACTCATCTAACCTGTATGTGTTTATCATATTAAAGCTACATCATACTTTAAAAATTGTACGAGCAATTCATTTTAATTGCATGGATTATTATTGGTAATGTAAATTATAAGTGACCTGACTATTATTATAAATGAATTGAGCGTTTTCTGGTTTATATAAGGTCAGCTTGTATGAGGTCAATTTTATTAAAAATCTAATTAATTGCATTGTAATGCCTACAATCTTATTATCAAATCTATCCTCATTAAATACAGAGCTACAAATGAAAATGAAGTTTTTTTGACAATCAGCTAAAGACTAAAGAATAAAATTGTATTCTTCAAAACGCAATACAATTAATACAATTAAGAAAATTTGCAGAAGGAAAGCAACAAGTGAAAAGAACAAAAAAAAAAAATGCGAATTTTGTGAGACAAGTCTTAAAGAGTTGAAGCAAACTCATCAATATGTGAACTTAATAAATTTTGACCATCATGTACAATACTAAAAACCAAGAGCAGAAACATTGGCTAGATGCCAAGTATAACAAAAAACTACAAAGTCAATTTAAATCTTTACACGACCATTTTTTTTGAAACTAATGAACAGAATGATAGAATGAGATAAATAATTGAAAATTCACTTGACACTGATGACATTACTACAATGAAAAAAGAAGATACACTGATAAAGAGAGAGTTTGTTGTTATGATCATATGTAAGGTACTAGCAACTTATACCATTACTGAAGAGATAGATGAGCAGATTCCTAACTAAACATTCTGTAGAATTAAAGTTATAAAATATAATATAATAAAAAAATTATAAAATCAAGCATATATTATTGTTTACCTCTGACTTACAAAACCACACCTACAAACTGGACTCCAATGATGCTCTGCAAAAAAGTAATAAATAGTAATAATGTGTCATAAACTGATATTAAGTAAACACAATGTACATTACCAACTTAACAATTTATACGTGTATTGATAATAAAGATAATAGGAGACTTAGATGTCTAATAATGTACTTCCATAAACCATAAGCCTATGTTAACAAGTAAAAAAAATAAACCATTATAATTGATTAAACTCTTATCTTTAGTCTTACTCTCTGAGAATAATGCAATTGAACAACTTTAAATAGATTGGATTCTTACAAAAACATTTAGATATCAGGTTGTTCCTATTGACACAGACATGACTAACCAGTAAAACAAAACTCAGTACAAACCTGTGATACACAATGAAGGAAACACAAGATTTAAGTATACAACAGACTTAGTTATTAAGAAGGTAACATATAAACCTGACAATATATCTATTTCATCAACACATGTGAACTAGAAACAAATCAATCTTGTAAGGTAGAATGAGAGAGCTTCGATCCTTCTTCACTTCTTGCAACTACAATGTTAACATTATTGCACCCAAACAGATGCACGTATGAGTTGTAGTATACTGACTCAGTATACTACAGATTAGAATTGCAAGTCAGTATATTACGTCAGTATGCTACAATTCACGTGAGCAATGTACAGTTTCCCGCTATAATTTGAATTACTGACATCACATCCGTAAAGAAAGCGAAAAGTGGTCAAAGGTTTCTCGTACTAACTCACAAGATTGATATGTTTCTAGTTCACAGGTATTATTGAAATAGAATAGATGATCATGTTTATATGTTAACTCCTGGATAATGAAGAATATGTAAGACTGCTGTATATTTCTATGATAACTCTCTTGCTGTTTATCACAGGTTTGCGCTGACTTTGTAAAAATAGTGAGTTAAATTTCTGTGTCAGTAGGAACAGCCTGATGTCTAGGTATATTTGTAAACATCCATTTTAATTAATTTGTTCATTTCTTTGTCGATGTAAATTCTCAGACAGCAAAAGTACAAATAAGTGGTTTAGTCAGTTTTTACATCTACTTTTATTTTGTTAGTAAGAATAGACTCGTGGTTTATAGCAGGACATTATAGCATAATGATGTCTTCTATCATCTATTATAAGGTATACATATAAACTGTGTATTATTTTGTATATTAATCAAACAGTATTTAAATGCTGCTGATAGTAAGAACACACTTGTGAATGATTTACAAGTAAGCTTCTCGTCAGCTAATTATTTTTGAGTTTTCTCTTTCTCTATAGGATTTTATGATAGTAATATCTCTTAGATATCAATGAAAAATCCACCAACTACCAGATATTTTCCATACCTATAGGTGTGATTCTGAAGGTTGATGGTGAGTGTGGTACTAGCAGTCAGTATTACATTTGAGGGTGTGCCTTTGCTAAAGGCTATGGTTGTAGTGTAATCCATAAGCATTTCTTTCTTAGGTTTCCTAGTATTATTCTGTTATTGATAGAATACTATTTGTATGTTTCTTATATAAATTGATCATCTATTGTGAGTATTGTTGTTACAACAAGAGTTATATTGTAAAAAATTTTCTAGATAGGTCCTATTATAAGTGTAATTCTCAGTTTGTGTCTGTTTATCACACTAGTCATGAACACTTCATTCTATTCCATGATATCTCAACATTACTATATATAGAGGTATTAATATTACACATATAGAATGTGGATTAAGTTATACATTATATCTTTATGTATCATTGTCAAAGTAGGTGGACCATTAAGAAGGTAAGCATTTTGTCACTTAATATGGTTGTGTTCTCTTTGAGCTAGTGTTATCTCCCAAATAATAATGAAAGGTTAAATAAATACTCTTGTTTTATATTCAGGTTTAGACAACATACTAGATAATGTCCAGTTTTCCCAAATGTTTTGTGGGATATCGACATCATGTGGTAACATAATTTATTTCATAGTGATAGACTAAATTATAATCAATGATAATATGATTTTTGTCCTACAAGATATACAGCTTAGATATCAATGTAAATGGTACATTCATTTAATATCAATATTGTATAACGTACAGTCTTTATCTTGTATGTCACACAGACACACACAAATATATGTAGATGAAGCACTTATAAATTGGCAAGTATATTAATAATAAATGTGTGTAAATGTTTACTGACAATATGACATTACAAACTATTACTACCAAATGTAATGTCGTCAATATAGTATTGTAACATCAGTGTATAATACAATTATTACTCTTACTATCTGTTTTTTTTTCTATAGCATCATTGAATATCAGGATCTCTTCTCAGATATTCATCCATCTCAAAGAGTCTGGGATGGTAAGTTAACATAATACACTACATTTTGACATGTAATATAGTCATTGGAAGTTGCAGTTGGTAGTATTACATTTAGTATAATATTATATAGTTATAGTTAAAAGTTGTGTATATCTATATTTGTCTATATATCATGCACCACACACACACAATTGCACAATTATGCAATCTTATACAGTAAGTAAAGGTGAATATTGAAAATAATTTAAACAATTAAATAATGATACCATCTAGAGCAAAGGACAAAGGTGAGTATGTTGTCCAGAGAGAAGTTAAGGAGTGATAAGGAACTAAGTATATGTCTCGTTGCCAGCCAATGGGTGTGACGCTTGCAGTTAGATACAAATTTGTGGTGTGTGGGTGTGGTTTTGCTAATGGGGGTATGATTGTAGTATACCTCACCCAATGCTATATCTATCTTTAGGTTTTTACCTGAAGGCAATAATGCAGTTACCACTAGCATGTATCTAATGTTTCTGGTTGTTACTGCATAATAATGCTCCTTATTTTTTCTACTACATGTGTCTATAAATTAATGTGTTTTTACGCTTCAGAGCAAATTGAGTAACAACATCTGAAGAGAAGGCTTACAAAACCAGATTAACAGTCACATCCCTAGGGCTCTCCTAGGAATGTAGATTAATTAAATTGTGAAATAACTTTTAATAAAGTGTTGTTCAAATAGGGCCACACCCAATATACTTAATAGTTACTGCGGCCAGAGTATGTAGGTGTGACTGTACTTACCTGTGTCTAAAATAATAATAGTATTAATTGAATATAATCCAACTATTAAATTAAAAATAATATGATTAATAATAAATAAATCAATTACAAGTAATTAAGCAAATTAACAAAGTTTAATTTAACTACTTGGATACTGTTAATTGAAATAATTAATTGAGAGAAATATAATCAAGTAATTAAAAGTAACTAGAACAAGTTAATTAAAGATGATAAAATTTACTGATTAAAGATAATAAAAGTAATTAATTAAAAGCTTATTAAATTACATTAAATATATCAATTACAAAAGGTAATGAAATTGATTAATCAATTGTAGTTAGCCTCTAGATAAATGAAATTAAACCAAACTAATGTCTGTAATAAATTGATTTAATGATGTGCACTTAAAGTAATTAATTACATGTAATTTATGCAATTAATTACACATGAAAGTAATTAATTAACACATACTTAGGGTAATTAAGTACATAATTTTGACTTTTTGGTTAATCAATAATATTTCTAAAATTTATTCAGTCAAATTTCTTCAAAATTATATGCATTGTTTACTTTTAAAAATACTAATTGTTCAAATTTTTAGGCAATATCTTGCATCGATCAGCTCTAAGAATTCGTCCAGCCTGACTAAAAGCTCTTTTAACAAAACCTGTGTTGCTGGAACCATCTAAGAATTTTTTTTTCGCAACTTTGGATAGTGCTTTATAGTTGGCTATCTTTTCTTTCCAGAATAATAGTGCACTTTTGTGTTTTAAACCATCTTCATCACTTAGATACTGGGTCACTTCATGTTTACTCTCTGTCTGAATTTCAGACTCAGTTTCGATGAAATCAAAAAAACCACTTTCTCTTGTTTTTTTTTTTTCCATCATCATTGTTACTGCTTTCAGCACCTTCATTTGACTGAGCAGGCTGAGCTGTATTTTGGGATGTATATACCTTATGCACTTCTTCACAAATTAACATTATTGTTTGTTCACGGATTTTAGGAGTTTGACACCACTTCAATTTAAATGAGGGATCCGTGTAGCTACAATGCAATAAAAGGATCATCCAAAATGTGATTAAATCATACCTTCAGTGATTCAAGTAGAGCATTTACTGTTGTATGGGAGTTACAACATGATGATTTAACATCCGAACAAGTGCTTGTCTAAAGAAATTATTGTGGGAACTGCTAAGCTGATTGACACATACTTGTCTGTTTGAATTAAATCTGTTGCATCTTCAAACCTTTCAAAAATTTGAACAAACTCTTGTAGAAGCATTTTTATCATGACAGGTCAATGTCCAGATCACATTGATGATCAACAATGGCATTCGTATCCAATTCCAATATTCGCCTCACCATTTTTTAGCTGTGAGTTCCAACGTGTCTCATTTTTTGAAACAAGAGTGAGTCCACTTTGCTTTTTCGAGTTCTTCAGTGCCAGTTGTTGACTTCTAACATGACCAACTACTCTCCCTAACCTTTTTAAATAACGAATTCATCTGCTTGGCTTGTGCAAAACAACTGATTTGATTAATGTACAGTTCATCTTCATAGACTATCAGAATCAATACTTTGATTGTCGTCAGCATTGTTGTCGTTGTCTTCCTCTTCACTTGTGGTTCTTCCACCAGGTCTATGCCTTGTATTATCATTACCACACTCATGTACATCTTCATCATACAAGCTAATTGTCTCTCTATAATTGAATGCCTTCTTCATGTTTGAAGCATTTATCCGTGATGGCTGTGAATATTTGTCTTCAATTTTATACTTGATCAGAACCTTTTGAAGCTCAGAAGTGATATAAGAAGCAGTGTGACGACCTAGAATTCGTGTACAACTTAAAAGATACATTTGCAAATCCCATCCTGTGCTTATGAAGTGGGCAGTGACACCCAGATATGAATGCATTCTTCGAGTTGTCTGGATATCCAGAGTAATTGATACCATTCCACATTTTCCAAAGTGGACACAATCAAACTATAACATTCGTTTGCTTTTTTTGGAAAAGTGAATATTGAAGTGCTTGGCAAGAAACCATTGTGCAACTAGGATCCATCACATGCATCAGATGTCAGAACCCTTTTTTTTTCAACGATACTGGCTGGTCACAAACAACCATTCCTGCTACTGAGTCTGTAATTTTTTCTGCATTGGATGATTCATGCGATACTTTGTTTTGGTACTTTTACTAAATCCACTGAATGGTTGATCAATTGTCAGTTGTTTTTCTGTTGTAGGTCACTCAAAAGAAAGCTCATATTCCTTTTTGTGAGCTCTCTTTAAGTGAACTATGAATTTGGATGATATTCCAGCTTTTCCTTTGATTTTCTTCTGTGGAAAGTACACTGTCCCTCCTGGTTACTGTCATGTACAGTCATATTAGTGTAAAACTGGTAAACATGTGAACTTTTCCCTTTGCTGGATGTAGCCATGTCATGTGTTTCACACAGTGTGACTGCAGTTGATACAGCTGGATTGAGTGACAAAGCACATGTAGTGTTGTCAGTCATGTGACTGCTTAGTGCACAATGCACAATTACACATTGCACAATATGTAGGGAATGTTAAAGTCACATTTACACACTTGCTTTGATTTATTGTCCAGAAAAAATGCTGACATATTTTAAACACATTAAACTATAAGGCACTGAATTACTAATTGATTACAATTACTTAGTGTAATTATATTTACATTATAATCACTTCCCCTATAAAAAATACTGGTTTCAATTACATTATAATTACTTGAGATACTGTAATCATAATCATCATTACAATTACAATTACTGGTTACAACACCCTGCTCAGTGATCATGAAAATGTTCAAACAGACTGTCTTTGGTTATTATAGCAAGAAAATATTAATACTAAAATGACAGAAAAATAGTTAAAAATTGTATCAAACTGATAAAGCATTAACTAGAAGGAATATAAAAAAGACAAAAACTGTTGGAAGATTACATTTAATGTTAATTGTTAAACTGATTCATTTCAACTTTCTCATATAAATTGGGTGAGTCTTTTAAAATCTTTTGAGTTATTGGAATCCTTCATCACCCTGTAAGTCTGACTCTTTTTCCATATACTGACTACTGACACAATAATAATTATAAAGGCTATCAGTATAAACTACTGCAATAGCACCAACAGTAGCTCCAACAATAATAGGAAACATTATTTGAAGCACTAGTAGTAGCAGTTGCATCACTTGTGGGCTCACTACTACTTGTAGGTTCAGTACTACTTGTAGGCTCAGTACCATCAGCTGTAGAAAAATAAAATATATTCTTAATTGACATACAAGTTATGATAATATTCTTACTGGTATTGCAAAATGGCCCAATGAAACCATACACACACAAACAAATGTAATCACTAGCTACAATTCGACAGGTAGCTCCATTCATACAGAGGTTCTCATCACATTGCTCATACACTATAAAGTATATGAATGTCATACATTTTTGACCAGATCTGTCTTACCTGGTCTTCACATAACTTTCCTTCATAGCCATCAGAACATGAGCAAGTGTTGTTATAACACAAGCACCATGAACACAAACTGGGTCACAAACAGCTAAATTAACAAGATCTCTTATGTAATAAATATCATATGAACACCATACTTGGTCTGAATAACTCAGTAAGCATTTCCAGTTCTTCTCCAGTTGACTTTGTATCTCCTCCAATATTAATATCACCAGTAGCAGCCACATCAAATAGACATAACTCATCATCTCCACAAATCTGTTTTAATTTCTTTTAATTATTAGAGACATTGACATACTGTCACCTCTTGTGCTTTCTCTTCTAATTCAGGATCTGTAAATTCAACCTCAAATATAGGTCTGTAGTCTGGCTTGTAGAATGTTTTCCAAGTTCCTCTAGCATCATAAGTGAATAGACTAGCACTAGGATCAGCAATAATCCCTGTATGTATGTGTCTTAATCAGAACCAACATATTATAAGGACTTACAGGTTAATCCAAATTTATCGTGTATCTCTTCTAGAGTCGAGTTTAATGGTAGTAGACTGGTTGTACTGTTCTTTGGTAGAAAATCATCCTCTTTGTTTCCATTGTACTGACCAAGTAGACCTTGAGTGTTACGATAATAGTTATCAGAGAGAGTTACAGATACATCTGAAAAGATATTGTTGTTTTCTTTAACAGTTATGGTCACTCCAGTAGTTAACACTGCTGATAGAGTTCTGTTGCCTTTGTTAATCACTGTAAGATTCTTAAATTCTTGTTCAGACAATTCAGAGAAGTCAACTTTGTCTCCATTAACTAATGCCACCAGTTTGTCATTCACCAAATCAAACTGCACAATATCTGATTCATTATGTCTAGCAACTAGTGCTGAGATAACAGTTCCACTACCAGCTAATGTCTGGTTGCTCCCATTAATAGCTGTTTGCGGTTCTGTCATTCGTACTTGTACAATGAGCGACTCATCAAGTGACTGAACTAATACGAATTCTCCGTGACCATTAAATGTATACTTGTGTCCATCCAAAGTCACCAAGTGAGGGTCACCAAATGTACGAGCTAAACAAAACAAGCATAACAAGAGCCATCACTATATATTAAATACCTGGAGGAGGTCTTCGAGGCCAGTCTGCACAGTCATCATTAGGTCGGCGATCATAGTACTTATTACAAGCCTTAAATAGACCACTACAACAAAGGAAGAATGGTCCCACATCATAGCGTAAATGTCCTATATATAATATCAATAAGACAGTAAATGGTAGTAAGTACATACCTAGTAGAGACTTCCAGTTATTAGGATAGACTCTGTAAGTTGATCCTCCTCCTATTCCTGTTATTAGTTGACCACTATTGTCATAACAACACTGCTGGCTTGGACTGTATGAACTAGAATTTATTAGAAACAATAATCAGTTGGTTCAGTAACAGTAGTACTTACCCAACACTGGCTTGTCTGTAGCAACTATCAGCCTTTTTCTTTTGAAGTAATATTTACTGACAGAAAACCTGATGATACCTTCCTTTGTGTACCTATCATCACCTCCCATTTGCTCTGTATTACAGGGGCATGGTGGTAATCTTGCATTGTTTACTCCAGCATCATAATTATGCCAAACTTCACAAGCCACTCTTTTGACAGCATCTTTTATTATTTTTTTGACGATATATCGAAGAGCCCATCTTGCAGCACCTCCTAATAACACTGCTGGGAGAATTCTCTTCTGACGTGATGATTGTGTTTGAGTACTCAAAGACACTTTTATATGAGCCAATCTGACAGTAGTCTGGTCTAACTCTTGATAATCTGGTATAGTTACTTCAGCTTGTCCTGAATTTGGTATAGCACGAGCAAGTATGATGTCATTTTCCCAGACATCTTTGTCTGTATTGTATAATTTCTGAACATGACAAAATAGTAACTTAGTTAGTTCATATCAGATGTTACTTCTTACCAGAAACAATGTTCACTTTGGAATTTGCAACTGGTATAATACCCTTTGTTAGATCAGTAGGTGTCCATGTAATATTAACACTGTCTTCACTAATGAGAGAAAAGTCATCATTTCCAGTAATGTTCACATCTTCAGAAGTATCACTTAAGAATGGCACAACTGTAACAATCAAATATAATACAGTCTGGCTAATTTCTTTACCAAACACTTACTATATCTATATTTAGTTGCTCCAGTGAGTACAGCTTTTGCCCCTAGTAATTTTAATTGTTAAATCAATCACTTCTTCCTGGGAGGCAGCTGGAGAGACACATAAGCCTTGATTTACACTGTGATAAGCACCATCAGTTTCTGTGCTACCCAATATACATGTAATGATGTCATTAGGTTGAAAAGTAGGTCCAGTTATAAAAATGATGTCACCTCCTGCAAAATTTCCAATTGAAAGGACTAGCATGTACAGGAAATGATCCTATATCATAGTGTGGAATAAATTAAATCAAATAGAAATATTTATAGTTTACCTTGACATTTTCACTCCGGCATCTTCAAAATGGTACAAAATCTCATAGCATACATATCTCTAGCACAGTCCAATAATTTAAACTCTTTCCCAGTACAGCGAAGATTTGATAGGAATATAGGACCAGAAACTTTGTCCATAAAATGCACCATAGCGAGCAATAGAGCTTCCTAACATACATTTCAATTAGTTTTGAAGTACAATATTAATAATACATACCTGATGGATAATATCCTAATTGATCACATACTACATTAGCATCAACTGTATTCCAGCCATTGTCACAAACTGATCCCCACACTCCATTGTAACAAACCTCTACTCTACCTTCAGTTGGTACCTGTCCTCCAGTCAGTCTTAATTCACCATGAGTACAGTTTATTGAAAGTGACACTAGTGTCTAGATAATAATAGATATTGATTTGTCATCAACATCATTTTGTTTACCTTGACAGATTATTCCCAGCATCTGCCAATGGTTCACAGGTAGAACTAACTCCTCCATACTTTTGTAGTACAGTCCCAAGATTGAGGTTTCACTACCAACACAATTAACAGCATCAATGTTAGTGGGTATGGTAGTAACAGTATAGCCATTCTTTGCTGCAACTGCACCTAAAGAAGTAATATCATATAGTAGTATCTGGATACATTATGCATATACCATAAGGTGAAAATCCTTGTTCTTTACATATGACAGAAGCTGCTGCATCAGTTCCAGTCTTATCACAAATAGTGCCCCAAGTACTATTGACACATACCTCCACTCGACCTAGATTGGGACTTGGACTACCTACAATACGTACTTCTCCATCAGTACAAAGTTCTATACATTAGAACAATAATCAAGTATACAAGAGAATAATGACAATTTACTTTCACATTCAACTCCAGCAACTTCATACTTATGACAATTCAACAACCCATAGCCATTACTTCTGCAATCTAGTAAAGAGTTCTCAGAACCAGTACAAGCTAATTCAGCAAGCATTATTGGAAAAGATCCCTGACCATAAGCTGATGAATACTTTGGCTTGGAACCTTAAGTGTACATATTTCATAAAGACTGGACAATATAATTATCAAGTCTAACCAAATGCTTGATATCCAAGTTGTTTGCAGACTACATTCCCATCCAATGTGTCCCATCTATCATCACAAACAGTTTCCCCAAGCTTGATTAACACAAACTTCAACTCTGCCCTCATTCTCTTTTGAGCCTCCAATTAGCCTGACCTCACCATTAGTACAATTAGCATAAGAAGTTTGTATGGCTACAATAAAATATCAACAAGTTAAAATAAACTAGACAATTAAAGATCTTACATTGACATACTACACCAGCATCATTATTTTGCACAGTGAATGTAAGAAGCTCCTTCAGGAGTACATGTATAGGACAATTAAAGAGTGCACTCTCATCTCCAGTACAGTTTACACCCATATACTCTGGTAAGATAGTCATCACGAAGAAGAGAACCATAAGCAGCCAATGCTCCTAATAAATGACATAATGATAATAACTTCTCTAAGACATGTATGTACCATATGAGGAGTAACCCAGCTGTCGACAGATAACAGCAGCATCATTATCATCCCATTGTCTATCACATACAGTAGACCATTCACCATAAACACACACTTCTACTCTACCAATAAGATCATTATAGCTGCCTCGTAGACGTACTTCACCATTAGTGCAAACACCTGTACAAATTAATAACATCTTATAAGTGTCAGTTAAATGGTTATGAAGTTCACCTTCACAATGTACACCAGCTAACTCATTACTATAACAATGGATCAAATTTGTTTTGATATATCGACAAGAGCTCAAAAGATTGCTCTGAACCAGAACAATGAAAATGTGCCATAAACAAATGTAGGACTACCCGTAACTTTTAAAATAGTTATTACTGTAGTATGTAGCACCTATAATGATGATTATTAATGTTGTCTTATTAAATTGAATATGTATACCTTTTGGTTTGAAGTCCCAGTTGTCTACATACTACATTGGCAGTATTAGTATTCCAGTAATCATCACATACTGAACCCCAAGCATTATTGTAACATATCTGTACATTGCCTTCATTGTTTGTCTTTCCTCCAATCAGTCTAATATCACCATTAGAACAGTTACTGTATTGTGTAGTATTGGCTAAATATTAGTACATAAATAATGTGGAATCAGTTACATGATTATCTTACCCATACAAAACACAGATGCATCACGTCCTTGATGACATTCATGACTATTACCAATAGTATTGTACATACAATCCCAAATAGTAGACTCATTGCCTTTACATCTGAGATTAAAAATACCCATTGGCCACTCATTGTCAATAAATATACCAGTTGTTGCCATTGCACCTAGTTAATAGTTAATATAATTACATATAATACTCATTATATACCATATGGTGAGTATCCCAATTGAGAGCAGACAACACTAGCTTCTAATACTGTCCAATGATGATCACAGATAGTACTCCATATACCATTAATACAGACTTCAACTCTTCCTCTCAACACAGCACCATCTCCTAATCTAATAGTACCATTAATACATGGACCTAAGGAATGATAAATGACATTGTCAAAAACATAGTATATTATTATCTTACTTTCACAAACTACTCCTACATCACTGTTGTGAGAACAGCTAGTGGCTCGACAAGACTGTTGATTACACACTCAAGCAATGATAACTCTTTACCAGTGCAGTAAACATTAGATAACAAAATAGGACCTGTTCCTGGACCAAATGATTTATATCTTCCTCCTAAAACATAAATAATGATGTACTTAATCATATTAATTGTATTTAATGTTTAACAAACCTAATGGTATATATCCCAGTTTGTCTACAAACGACATTACTATCACCATTATTCCAACCATTAGAACAAACTGTCCCCCAAACTTCATTGAACACAACTTCAACTCGACCTTCATGAGGACCATTACCACCCAACAGTCTGACTTCACCATTAGTACAATTGGCTTGCTCAACAGATACTATAATGCAAGACAATTTAAAATTACATTTACACATCATATAAACATACCTTGACAAACAACACCTGCATCATCATGAGATTGACAAGTGTGTAAAACTGCTTCGACTATGTGAACAATTAACAAGATGATTCTCAGACCCATTACATCTAATGTCTGTTATTCCAAATGAAAAGCTGTCCTTCAGTATAACAGTTATAAGTAGGTACAGCACCTATAATTAGAGAGAAGTAATAAAATAATATGACATATATGGTAATACCATAAGGAGAATATCCTAGTTCTCTACAGAGAACTTGAGCATCTTTGAAATCCCCAATATTCATCACAAACAGTACTCCATGTTAGGTTTAAACAAATTTCTACACGACCAGCAAACTTCAAAGAAGAACCACTTACTCTAACAGTGCCTTCACTACAAGACTCTGTATTGTGTAGAATGAGTTGAAATAAAAATAATACAATATTTATCTATTGTATACCTATACATAAAGCTCCAGCTACTCGCATTATCTCCACAAGAGAATAAAGCACTTTTTTATTGTGATTACAATTGTAGGAGATTGGTTCACTGCCAGAACAAGACAACTATTAATGATGTGTGGCCCTGATCCATGACCAAAATAACTGTTAAGATATGCTTTAGATCCTTTAATAGAAGAACAATAAGTTTATTCTAATGATACTAATGTTAATTCATAACACTATACCTTTAGAGTGATGTCCAAGTTGTTTACAAACAATACGAACATCATTATTTTGCCAGGCATTTTGACATACTGATCCCCACATCTTGTTATAACATATCTCCACTCTACCTTCAAGGTCATTAGCACCACCAACCAACTGTACATCTCCATCATTGCAAGATGTATCAACAGTATCATTAGTATCGGTGGTTAAAATCATATAGTCATATTTGTCACTTGTTAACTCATTCTTACTAACATTGACATATCACTGAAGCACCTTTATTTGAATATGTCTTGTGACTACATGATTGAGTAGTTTGATTATAGGAACAATCCCAAATACTGTCTTCTGTTCCAGTGCAATTGAGGTCAAAAATATAAACAGGATAAACCATGTATTTGTAGTAGTTTACCAGCAGGAAGTGGAACAGCTCCTTTAATAAGTTAGTAATATAACTAGTAATATAACATCACAGATAATATTTTTACCATAACGAGAGTATCCTAAATGTTTACAGACCACACTAGCATCATTATTGTCCCATTTGTCACCACAGATAGTACCCCAAGTACCATTAATACACAGACTTACAATACCTATTGTACTGTAACTAGAACCATATAGACGTACATCTCCATGTTCACATTTAGCTATATAATAGTACAATGTGATTAATTTGAACATTAATAGTTGTTTAATACCTTGACATCTTAATTCCACTATATTGATAGTTGTTATAACAATTGAGTTGTGGATATGATCTACACTCTAATAATGACTCCTCATTATTAAGACACTGAATTGTTGTGGAAATAATGGAAGTAGAGGCAAATCCAAAAAGAACTACCATATATACTAGTACCTGTATGTTTACATAATAATATACCTGTTATGTTAATAGGTTTATATACTTACCTTGAGATGAGTAGCCTAGTGCTTCACAAATGAACTGTTGAGTTGCAATGCTATAATATGAGTAACACACTGCAAACCAAATATTATTATAACATATTTCTAGTCTTCCATCTAATGGTGATGATCCACCTGAGAGTCGTAGTTGACCATTACTACAATTAGCATAGTGGACTATATGAGCTGATATATATAATATATAATATTATAATGATATAAAATTATAAGTTTGCAAAACCTTCTAAACAAGATACTGCTGCATCAACATTACTTCGACATTTTGTTAGACCATTACTAGGACAACTCCATATGTTTTGTTCATCTCCTGTACAGTTGAGATCAATGATGTGGAAAGGAAAAGAATATTCATTGTAATGATAATAATGTGAATTCAATGATTTAGAACCTGCAATGTAGATAATACTAATAATTTATAATAATCATATTCATTACCAAGTGATGAGTATCCTAGCTGTTTACATATAACTTTAGCATCATTGTCATCAAAAAATTCATCACAAATAGTACCCCATGATCCTTAACACATATTTCAACACGACCAATTTGTTTCTGCTTAGATACATAAGGAATAATTCTAATCTCACCATCACTACAATCTAAAATACAATATATATGTCTATAGAACATGCAGGTATAGTCAACATACTGTGACATCTAACTGCTACTGTGTCTTTGACATCACAATTAGACCTCTTAGTGAAAAGTAGATATGGTACACTGATCAAGTCTGGTGTTATATTGAGAGCAAAATATCAGCAACTAGTAACACATCAGAGACTAGAAGAAAACTGACCTTGATACAATGTAGCTCCTATAAAATGTAACATCAATTACAAGCTATTTCCATATTGCTTTTTTAAAACCTTCTCTTTGATAGCCTAGCTGATGACAATGACTCCAGCACTATAAATGTTTAAGTAGTTGTAACAACAGTTCCCCATACTCCATTGATGCACATTTTGACTTTGCCCTCATTAGCTGTAGCTCCATCCACAAGTCGAACATCATAATCAGCACAATGTGAGTCAGTAACATTGATATCTAATTATTAAAATAATAATATTACATATCAAGTTATAAGTGAGATATACTTTGACAAATAACACCAGCATCTTCATTATAATTCTACAATATGAACCAGTTTCTTCTTTTTACTATAGGAGCAATCAAATAGGTTGGTTTCATCTCCTCTACATGTCACATTAAACAAGTGTGAGGTAAATTATATTCTGAATAATATGAGTCCTTGAAATAGCACCTGTATAAATTATATAATAATAATCACCAAATGAAAAAATCAAAAAGTAACAGTGATTAACATCAATTTTTTATTTAAAGTTGTTTAAAACTTGAAACTATTTTCTATTTAATATTTTTGCATAATTTGATATATGTCAATTTATCTACTTTATTATAAGTAAAATAGATTGAAATATCATTTTATATACAGTATATATATATATATAATATATTGACATATATATCTATAGTATATATATATGAATTATGTATACGACATCGTAGCAACTCTTCAATAACTTAGATACTTATGTATATATATATATATATATATATATATATTTGTGTAACAGCTTTACTCTAAAATATTTAAGGATCATTAGATAATCATGCATGGCTTAAACTGACCATAAGGAGAGAATCCCAGTTGTCTACATACAACACTAGCATCGTGGTTGTCCCAGTAATCATCACATATTGTACCCCATGTACCATTGATACAAACTTCAACTCGACCCAAATTCATTATATACATTATCTCCTTTCAAACGAAGTGTTTCCATTTACACAAGGTGCTGTGTATAGAAAAGATAATATTGATACAATATAATGTGTATTCATATACCTTCACATTTTACACCAGCATGATAACTATTGAAACATTGTGAAGTAGAATATGGACAACTCAATAAAGTCTTTTCATTGCCTCCACAGTTAAAAATTGTTAAAAATGCTGGCCCTACTCCCATTCCATAAGAGCTTGTTACTTGCTCCTAATCAAAATGTACAGTACTAGTTACAATTGGATAAACTTGTCATTTAATACTAACCTATAGTTGTAAAAACCTAGCTGTCTGCATACAACATTAGCTTCAGTATTATCCCAAAAGGATGGACACACAGTTCTCTCAAGAGTTGTTATAACAAACTTCAACTCTTCCTTCATATTTTGATTGTCCACAACTAATCTGATTTGATCATTAGTACAATTTTGTTACAGTATATTTGGAGCTATGGAGAGTATTATTATATAAAAGTAGGTTGATCAGATATTATAATACCTTGACATTGAACAACTGCATCTTCATAATAAGCACAGCTATGTGTTATAATAGTGTTGTGAGAACACTTCAATATATTATTCTCAGTACCATTACATTAAGATCAATAATATGAAAGGTTTACGATCACTATAAGATGAGCCAGTCCTAGTTTTGGCTCCTATATAAATCTTATTATGTCATATCAATATTTACTATTATTTTAAACCTTCTGTTGAGTATCCAAGTTGTCTACAAACTACTGTAGCATCTTTATTGTCCCAGTAATCATGACATATGGTACCCCATGTACTATTGACACACACTTCAACTCGTCCAGTTAGGGGATTTGAACTACCTACTACTATTAATCCCACCATTTTGACAAAACGCTAAGTAAAGAAGACAATAAAATAAAATAAAATACAATTAATGCTTACTTTGACATCTGACTCCAACATCATTTAAATGTGAAGCTTGTGGTGAACTTTGATATCTAAAGTTAACATTCTAATAAAGAGGATTTTGGTGATGAACAATGAACATTTGTAAAAAGCAATGGACCAGTTCCTCTGCCAAATAAGTAGCATTGTAAAAAGGGTATGGCACCTTCAAAGAAACGTACATCTTAATGTTTAATTTGTGAACATTACTTACCTGTGCTGTATAACCTAAATAATTACATACTGTTTGAGCTGCTTCATGTCCCCCAACCAAAACCACTAATAGTGCCCCAACATGATTAAAACATACTTGAACAGTGCTTCATACTTCAGAACCACCTACTAGTCTGATGTCACCATCAGTACAGTTTGAATATGTAGAGCCATGAACTGAAATTATGTTATAACTAGTAGTATTGTTAAGTTACATAAATACATACAACTGGACAAATACATACATTGGCATTCATTAAAGCTGTTAACACAAACAGAGCATTTGGATCTACAGAACATTTAAATATGTCATCTTCTGTTCCATTGCAATTTAAGCCACTGAAAAATGTGGGGAATTAATTGTCCACATACACTGGTGGGGAACAGCACATGGCACCTTAAAAGAATAATAATAATATTAAACTAAATTATGTTGATTAAATATTGTACCATAGGAGGAAAAATCCCAGCTGTTTACAAACAACACTGGCATCACTGTTTATTCCCAATAATTATTCAAACAAATTGCAAGCCCCCATACTCCTCCAACACACACTTGTACTGACCAAATAATAACCTCCATTGAGACGGAATCTCTCCGTGGTACATTTTTTCTATGAAAGGAAATAATATACTATGTTGATTTGCAATAATATTGGTGCTTACCAGCACAGTGAAGTTTAACAGCATTTATAGAGAACACCATATATTGAGTAGTTGATCACTATTACAAAGAGTGTTTTTGATTCACTGCCTTTGCAATTAAATCTTGAGAATGCTATTGGATATCTTTCATCTGTTAAACAGTATCCAACACATTACCTGTGTAATACTAATGATAAAATTAATTCTTTATGCATTACTCACCATAAGCAGTATAACCTAATTGATGAACATGCCACAGATATATCCATTCTAGAATAAAATAATTTCACACACTGTAACCCAAGCTTCATTCAAACAACATGAAGTATTCCTTCATTTGGTTAGAACCTCCATAAATCTGATATCTCCTTCAGTACAATTTACAGGTCCTTCAGATACTAGCTGTTATTATACTAAAAAGACAAGATTATAAAGATAAAATTTTAAAATTGTTAAATATTCAATTGCTTACTTAGTTCTTCCATGACACTGTTATAGCAACACATTTGAGACAGCAAGATAGCAGTTGTGATATTGCATGCTGACATTTTGAAAGTCCTGTTCATTGCCACAAAAGATTAAGAGGGATATCAATTATGGATATTGACAATACAATTAACATTAAACACTCTATAGGTGATCTGTTGTCAATAAAAATATCTCAAGTTGATGCAATGGCTTCCTGCAATACAAGATACCAATACACATAATAACATTGATATATTTCCATTCACTTACATTACTCTATAAGGTATGGAGTTATAAAAAGCTCTGATTCAGACTACACTAGCAAGAACTCATCAACTATATTGAGTGTACCATTTGGATATACCACAGAGTTGGCTCCCAAGTGACTGGTAACACCACATCAACTACATTTACCACCACGATTATTAGATACCATGAAGTAAGCCTGAATCTTGAAACCATCATGGTACAAAGAGCTGAATACATAAATCACAAATACAAATAAAAGTAATACTTTACAACTAATTATATAACTCACTTCACATCTAACTCCTGCTTCACGATAATTGTTACAGTAATGTTCTGTAGTAATTTTGTGAAATCTCAGTTGACAACTCGACAGATTTGAATGTTTATTACATATGTAATAGTAAATATGTATAGGACCACTTCCAGGTCCAAAAGAATTATAAATAGGAAAGCCCTTACACCTCCTTAATAATTATATGAAAATAAAAAACCATGTTCAGTAAATGTAGAAACTTACTTTTTATATCCTAACTGTTTACAGACAACCTTAGCATCATTAGCTATCCCCAACCTTATCACAGACTGATCCCATACTCCCTTTTATGCTACTTCACCTCTGCCTTCATATTCTGTTAATCCATCTGCTAGTCTAATATCACCAGTAGTACAGTTTAGACACAGTGACAGGGTGACTACATGAAAGAATTAACAATAAGTACCATTCAATAAATTTAAATAACAGTGATAAATGTTTCTGACTTACATTGACAATATCCTAGGAAGCATTTTATAATGATAGCAATATTTATTTAGTCCATTATGTGGACAATCCCCAATAGATGCTCTCACTTCAGTACAGTTCAAGTCATTGATATGAACATACCAATTCCCTTCAACAAATATATTGGTTAATGCTGAAGCTCCTATGAATAGAGAATAATTGATTTATTAATAATATACAATATACCTACCATATGGAGAGTATCTAACATTCTACAACTACTACACTGGCATCTTTGTCCTCCCAATAGTTATCACACACATACCCAGGCATTATTAATACAAATTTGTACTCGTCCATATCTCCTGAAGTAGCTACCAGAGCTCACTGTATAGACGAACTGTACCATTCTCACATTTAGCTAATTAATGTTACATTAAAAATAAAATTTATGAAGATTTAATTTCACTATACCTTCACATTTGACTCCTACATCATAGTAATGAGAACATATGATGGTATGATGTAATTATTGATAACATTGAATAAGAGTATCTTCATTTCCAGACAAGATACAGAAGACATTAAGATAGGTCCAGTACCTGCGACCAAATTGATTAGCATTTGAATACCTAATAGATCCTATAAAGTATAGTACTAGTAATATTATATTAATATTCATGTCTATACCTAATTCCATGTGTCCAAGTTGTTTACAGCTATAATTACTGTCTTGTGTGTACCATTATGGTCACAAATAGTCCCCCAAGCTCTTTTCATACACACTTCTACTCTTCCATATTCATAACAGTACTACCTCCAACTAATCGGGACATCACCATCTTTACAATCTGTTCCATTAGTTTGTTTATCTAATTTTAATAGTAAATAATCAATTATTAGATAACAGTATTCTTACCTTGACATGATATTGTGGCATCATGATAATCAAGACAATTATAGTTCCATAGACATTAATGAAACAGTTCAGATACTTGTTCATCACCATACCAGTTAAGATCAATAAAATATGATGTGGCCAGATGAACTCACTGTATTTGTTTATGCACAGGCAAGCTCCCTATAATTAAACAATCAATAGTTACTGAATATGATATTTATTTTGAAACAATATATGACATTGGACATTATCAACGACTAAATTAAATGATTATTGAAAGACGACTTTAGGACAACTGTCCATTGACTTAAAACAGTCTGTGCTATGTCTGAAATAATATTGGCCATTATGGAAATTTTTCTAGATTAGAGAACTATTTATCATTAATACTACACAGAAGAGAAGGCTGCAGATAAACAAATATGTACAAAAATCATACCCACACTATAGAGTTCCTATTAGATGCTACTTATAGCAGTCATTCTGTCATGTGGGATAACACATTGACATAGTCCCTTGTACCCGATTGTCTTTGATATCTCCCCTTTACAATCACCTTAACCATATATTGATTAAATGCTATGTTAATTAAATTTCATTCAGTTGTTTTGTGTTTAGGTGTTACAGGAGACATAAAATCTGACGATTACAGGAAGCGTCTTACACCTATATTGACAATATTGAGTAGAAAACTGTACTGATCTCATTATGAAAGGCATCTCAAAAATTTCCTTTAAATAATCATTGATAATGATTATTAAACTGTAATAATATTTTTTTCTTTGTGTTACAAATGTATATCAAATTATAATCTTTATTATTATTGATAGTCTATTAGTCATTTTACTATAAATGATTTATGGTAAATACAGCATAACCAAGCTCTTTAATGAATATTATTAATCAGCATAATATAACATGAATGATTTAATGAAAAATCAGTTTGTTTTAGTATAAAAATGGTATGACCCTTGCTATATACAACTGAAGTCCATGGACTTATATTCATAGTGCCAAATAATATATGAAGCAAAGATGGTATATTACACTATAATCTCATCATCCAAATGGATGACCTTTTATAAAAAGGAATCAATTATACTTTCATATATTATTTATAGAATTTCTGGTTACTATAACATTATACAATACCAAACCTCAAACATATGAATATGTATTGTAACATTACCATAAGGAGAGTAGCCCAGTTTCCTACAGACCACACTAGCATCATGTGTATCCCAGACGTCACTACATACTGTACCCCCTGTTCCCATAATACATACTTCAACACGGCCTGAAGCTGATGATGGTCCTTGAACGCCGAATAGTTCCATCCATACATTTCGCTACAGATCATACCGACCATTATATCACTACAAATTATCAAACATACTAGTCACACTTTAGTCCATGTCATTAATAATGATTGGTACAGTAGCCAATGCAACAGAAAAAAATATTTCTATTACAATCAAAAAGAGAATCTTCTTTTCCACTACAAAAAACAGAGAGCCAAGCAGAATAGGTCCACTTCCTTGACCATGATCGATACTACCATACCATGCCCCACTTTCAAGTCAAAATCTTAATGGGTGACTAGAACTAATTTGTCATATACCTAGTTCCTGATGTCCAAGTTTGTTTACAGGCAACACATGTTGTCTTGACTGGTCCCCATATGAATCACAGACTGTAGGCCCCATACATTGTTAATACATGACTCTAGTCTTCCTTCAAGTCTTTAGTACCTCCCCACTAAACGAATTCACCAGTTGTACAGTTTTTAATGGCTTTGTGTAGTGATTAACTGAAAAAGACAAATGAGATATATATACTGATAGAGATGGTCTTACCTTGGCAATATGACAGAAGAATCATGGTCCCATAAGCAGTATAGCCATCGAGTTCCCATTATAAGGACAGTCCCAATATATTATTTTCTTTGCCTGTACAGTTTAAGTCAATATTCCAAGTGCGCCACTTGTTAGTTGAGAAAGACCCAAAGATAGGACTGGCACCTGTAGTAATGGAGATTAGTAAATGTGAATATGATTTGTAAAAGGGATCACTTCTGGTCAAAACATACGTGAACCTGATCTTGTGGAAAAAATTGTTAAAACATCCCAAAAAACAGTTTGTATACCTACAGTTGTTATATATGCTACTGTTTTTGCTATCTTTTAAACATTTTTTTTCACAAATAGATCGCAAATAATTTTGACAGAAGTGTGCAAACAGGCTACAATTTTTCATAATCAATACTACCATATATGAATGGCCCAATTGACTGCATATAACAGCAGCATCAGCATAGTCCCAAAATTCACCCATACTGTTCCCCAATATTATTCACACACACTTCCACTCTACCATAATTATTACCACCATCACTAAGTCGAACAGTACCATTCACACAGTAAGGCTGTTTATTAAAACATAAATTGTACAGTTGTTATGATAAACATGGACAATCCTTACGTTCACATTTAACAGCACATCATAGTAGTGATTACGACATTGTGATATTGTATTGGCATATCGATAGTCTTGATTGCATTCTGTTTAAATTTGCTTCATTCCGAACTGAACAGTATAAGTATCCCATTAAAATAGGTCCACTGCACCTTGTTTAAATTCAAAATTCCCAACAATACCAAACTGAAAAGCCTATTGTATATAACAAAGGTTATAGGTCACACACATTATGCATTATTGACAATTTGTACATTACCTAATGTTTTTGAGCTCAATTTGACCACACACTACTTTACCCCACATTGTTGTTGTGGCTATAACTACACACTGTACCCCAAGCTTGATTAACACATATTTCAATTCTTCCTTCATATTTATTTGATCCTCCTACTAGTTGAATATCTCGCATCAGTACAACTTACTTTGATTAGCAACATTAATAGCTACAGTATGAAATAATCATTTTTACATACAAAAAGTTATATTAAATGTCTTACATTTCAAAAGTATATTGGCATCACTAGCTGAAGAACAGAATAATCAGTGAGATTGTTGTATGGACAATCCAATCTGGTGTCCTCAGTACCAGTACAGTTCACATCAATGATATTATGTGCTAAAGAGGAAAAATAGTAATAGCCACTGGAGAGCCAATGGCACTATATTCATACAAGTGAATGATATAAATTATAGTGTAAATGTATTAACCCATATGGATAGACATCCTAGTTGCTTGCAGACAACACTGGCATCACATTGTTCCCCCAGAAATCATCGTGCAATACTGCCCCAAGTGGCCATTCAGACCAACCTTCACCTACGCCATAGTAAGGGATGATGATAAGTATGATAATTGTTAATAATCTATTCTTTTATGTAACAAACTAAAGAACTTACCACACGTACTGATACCATCAGTACATGAATTTGCAAAATGCAGTCGTATCAGAGCAAGCCAAGAGACAATAAAAACAGCCAAATCTTCATTGCTGTTCCTAGTTTTTGTAAACTTAGTTTTTTCAACCTGCTACGGAGTTTTGAACATAGTATGTATAACACAGAACACAGGGAGTTTACAAATATTATTATTTACTTCCATTAATATGTTGGGCTTATTAGAAGAATGACCTTTGTATTATACAGGAAGTGGTATTACTTGTGATGTGGCGTTGTTTTTAAAATGTGCATCAAATACAGTAGGGATTTATGTAGTCTAGTAATATAATTTTCCTAGATAGTGGAATATGCACTCAGTTACCTTGGAGCCAAGTTTGACCAGCCAGACTACATTTTAAGGAAAACCTTGTCTTTGATGACATCACTATGACACCATTGTGTCATTGATGTTATTGTTTGACTTTATAGGTAATATATACTTGGATGTAATACTAGGTACTGTGATAATACTGGTATTATTGGTAATACAAGTATTATCAAGGTATACTGTTATAAAGTGGTATTATTGGTACATACTGGATTACAAGTAATATTTAGCATTACAGTATTCCCTATAATACAAGTATTACCAACATCACCAGTATTATCTACTAATACCTGATATTACCTATACATACCAGTATTACCCAAACATCACCAGTATTATCCATATACGATATTACCTACAATACCAGTATTACAAAACATTACCAATAATATCTATAATACTGATATTTCAGTATGTACTAACGTTACCAATATTAGCTACAATATTGGTATTGCCACCATTATCAATAATACCAAAGATAACAGTGTTACTACAATACCAGTATTACTAGTATTACCCACAATACCAATATTACATATAACTATATGATGTCATTGTAGGACAAGTTATACCAAAAAGCACCTCATTTTTATCTTTGTAGCTGTACTCTTCCTAAAAACATTGGATATAATACAACATGTAAATTCACAAGGTTCCCAAAATATGGTTTAAATTTGTTAAATAATTGACAATACTAATATTAATTTCCTATGGGTGTGGCCACTATTAAATGGCAACATTTGTCAATCTATCAAATTAAAGCCCACAACATTTCTCAACAGTGATATATACATGGTTTGGAAAACTCTATTATGTGGGATTTTTATACTCTAGAACAAATAGAACAATTGTCATAGAACATAGTTATGAATATTATTGTTATTATGTAGACATTTTGGAAGATATTTTTTAGCATTATAATTTTGGTTAAACTTTAAAACAATACGCATTGAGTTTTGCAAAAAAAAACTACTTTGGTAAGCTTGGAGGAAAAAATTCTAGACCAATAACAAAAATATGTGTAGAATCTAATGTAACATAATTTTTAACAGACCTTAGATGAAAGCCGGGATCTAACCTTGAAGCTATTAAGACGGGCAGCATGGCATTGTAGCTTGAAAATATCATATGCAAAGAATGACCAATGGATAGTGTTATAAAGTATTCATAACCACTTTATGGTACTGCCCCCACATTCCACAACAAACCTTCCTCCACCCATAGTACCTATTCAAAAAGGTGAAAAGGCTAGCTTGCTGTAGACTAAAGTTACATTAAGCACATTAAAACGTTATTATACTACTAATTTATAGCTTACAGCAATAAATTACTATGGAGTTTAATATTCATGTAAAGTACTTAGTATAATTTGGTATATAAACATACCAACAATGTATAGTGAATAATTCACATTACTAGCATGCACAACTACAATTGGTTGTTAAAATAACTAAATAATATTTACAGTGCATTGTACAGTCTTGTAGTGTAAAGTCCACATTAAAAATCAAAACAAATTATCATAGTAATTGTTATAGGTTTCAAAGCAGATATAGGATGTAGGACATGACCTTTTTACAAAAAAGGAAAATGGTAAATATGCATTATAATTACAGTTAAAGACGATTTAGTCTTTTAAGTTATGAAGTATGACAAAATGTTTAAGCCATTATAATTATGGATATGATATCAGATATAGACGTGACCTTCACAAAAAGGAAATGGTATAAATGTATATAATAATATGAGTAAACAGATTATAGTTATGATCCTTGTGGGATTCTGTTGGTTGCTAGCTCGTGAGCACTAATACATGATATAATTGTAACATTACCATAAAGAAAAGATTAGTAACAAGGTTTACACCTACTCCCTCTTCATCATTATTAATTTGTATATGTCCATATCTATTAACTTAGACACAGGAGGGCATTATGCTTGGTAAGAGTCATCACTATATAGGAAGGAGTGCAACTGTATAAAACTATAATATATTGACTCCATTTTCATCCTAATAAAAAGGTTATTTAAAAGTAATGTGTGTCATTAAATAAACTGTTGCTGCTCAAAACAAAGCCATCCACATACAGATTACTATCCAGTATCTGAATATTGAAATCTGATGGGTCAACTGAAATTTGATCAATTGTGAACTTCGCTAGACTTTCTAGGCACTAGACTAAGTTCATAGACCACAAAGTTATGCGACAAAAATAATTTTAGGCAGTATTATTCTAAAAAAAGAGTTTATTTTAATTAATTTAAGATGTAGTAAATGACTTTTCATACTTGAACAATTAGAGATAAACATCCAGTAATAATGACTTTTTAGAAGGTTTTAATATCATTAATTTACATATGAAAAATTATTGCCTGCATGAATAAATCTCTTTTATTGTTGTGATTTTGAGGGATGATATGGATATGATTTTATATTACCAGTTTGTGACAAGACATATACCATAGAATATCAAAATGCCACAGAAGGTACTTACATTTAGACTTGAAAAATTAGAGAATTCATAGCATTGCATCCAGATGATGTCCATACATTATAGCACAACGTATTAGGTATTTTGATGATACAGCATGTGGCGTCTTGGGTCTTTGGCCCTTGATGTCACATACTATATTATCAACACAAAAACACTTCGTAATGGGGTAATAACAAATACTTACAATCATGGTTTAAAATTTTTATCCATAATTTAAGCAATCACAAAAGTTACGTAGCAAAGTTTTAGCTTTACATTAGATAATAACAGTATTACTTGTAAAATTTATTTTTTATGAACCTTCAACCGGGAGTGGTGAATGGCTTCAACAGACTTCTCATCAGGCATCTAATGTCCCATTATAGGTGATTGTGGATGAGGCTTATAAATCTAAATAAGAACAATATCAATTATATTTCTAACAAGTAGATTGGACCACATATTAACTTGTAAATATATCATAGTCTTCACTATGGACAAGAAAGATAGTTTTGTTTAAGGACAGTCATGTGGAGAGAAATATAGCCTAAACCCATCAATATAGTATAAAAAACATAAATATAACCCTGAATTAATTCTTACTCTCATCAGAGGATCTCTGGTTATTCATAACCATGACTACCCACACACTGATGATGGACAATCCTTTTTGCATTGGTTCAATAACTAAACAATTAGTACTATTATAATGTTTACTTTGAGTTTTATATATGATCATGATCTAGCAATAACAAAGATTATCTCCATATCGTCTGTAAGGGAACAGAAATATCTTATAAGCCAACTAGATATATACACTAACAGAGGATGCTATGAAAACCTGTCCTACATATAGAGCATGTATCATCTAAGATATCCTTATTATTTAGAGTGTATGTTATATAAGGTTTTCTTGTGTTATATATTTGTTCAACTGACTCCTTATTATAATATCCAATGTGGATGTCTTCAGGAGCTTCATCTTGTAACAATAAACATTAACTGGAGCATTAGTGTTCGTAGTATTCTAAAATAACCTCTTATTAATATTATGATGTCATTAACCTAATAGATGTATTACCTCCTTTTATTATATTATAGATAGTATTTGGTAAGCTTTGGATCTATAAAATGGACCCTATACCTATAAATGGATGGATATATCGATATATGAACATTGATTAGGAACTCATTGACTCAGGAACATAAACCCTTAACCTTTGCTCATTCATCATTCAATCATAATGGATGTGGGGTTATTGACACTAGAACGTGAGCTATGTAAACAGGTAATAGGTCCAAATATACTACATCCTATTCATATCTGTTTAAGTCATGGACAATTAGTAACTAACCATGATCAGAAACAATAATAAAATTGGACACCAAATCAACTATTTCTTTCTTTTTAAGGACCATCAGTGAATTCCTTAATAACATCATCAACTTTACAAAGTGCCTAGATTTACAATGTGTGTGTGAGAGAGAAAAGGGGGTGAGAGTAATAGTAGTAACATGATCTAGATTAACAGCTCTAACATTGTTTTAGACCACACAGTGGATATATATAATATATATATATAATATATTTCTGTGTGTGTAATGTGTATGTGTGTGTACCCGTGAATAATAGTGGTACACAATCAAGATTTACAGTCCTATATTATTTTATATACTCCAGATATATATGTCAGTTCCCAGCAATGTTGGCATAACAAACCACATGCAGGAACACTACCCAAGCATATCAACCACTGAATAATTTACCACAAACATAACCTTTTTAGCAATACAGCCTTTTGTAAACTCTCCAGTCCTATGTAGGTAACATTACCTGTGTAGAGTTAGGGATAATAGGAATGTCCTGTATGATCTGGTCATAAGGTAGGCAGTCATAAAACTGAGGTCTATAAATATCATTAAATATATTATATATTAATACATTATGAAAGACATTAAATAATTATACATTTACAGACCAGACACTGAGCTACATAGACAATCCTGCCAGATGAAGAGACCAGACAGACAAAAAGACTGGCGACCTCATTGAATCTGGTTGATTCAAATCAACCTAATACATCTGTATTCTCTCAGAGTATGGAACAAAACTGAAACAATTAAAATAAATTAAACAAACATTTCAAATTACAATAAACTCATGCATCATATTTAAAATAAATATCTGGATATACATATATATATATATACCTTTAGGACCCCAAATACATACACATTATTACATCAACATCTACTATAACCTTGAACAGGGACTTTCAGAACCAGGCAAAAATAAACAACTGTCTTTAAATCTGTTTTAGAGGCAGTACCCAAACCTAGATATTAAAATAATTAGTCAATCATCCTAAACCACACCCCTTACTGGGTTCCCCTAGCCATTTGTGGTTTGTTTGCAGTGGATCTAGTAAATAAAAAGCCTCTTTCAGATCTTTATCATAGAAAAACATTACTATAACGCCACAAGACTCTGGATACCGACCCCTGTCATTGATAAATAATTAAAAAACATATCTCTCAATGTATTCATGTCAATCTAATTTTAATGATACTGGACAGTTAATGATCTAAAATTTGGTATTTATGGAAACAGCAATTCATGAAAAATTGGCATAAATGTATATATGTCAATCCTAAACAATAAGTATTTAGAGTACAATGTATAGTCAGTGATTTCTCCTAATATTTTTAATGTATGATTTAAGAATACACCAAAATTTTACATGTAATAAATCTACTTGAAAATAAAAAGAATCTAGAAATAGTACAATGCAGTCATTAAGCCAGACCTTCTTCATTAACAGATTTCACCATTAGGCTAACTAATATACTTACTGGTTCTTATAGTTGAGGACATAATGTAATTATAGCAAACATTTCATAAATTTTAGTCTAGAATAGCAAGTAACTTGCCATGAACTACAAAATGACATCAGTATAATTACCGTTACTATAGTGAAGTAATTTGAAATGTTACAGGGGAAATGCAGGTATCATGCATTGTGGTCGAACTCCTGCATTAGCTACAAATAATTACATAATATTAATTAGTAACTGTTATAAATATTTACCAAAAGACTAAAGTTGTTTGGAGTGATTCCTCTCTCTAAATATCAAATCTTAATCCATCAAATGCACAATCAATACTGGTGGATTAGTGCTATATAATCAGTTTAGAAAAATAGATATTAAAATTCCATGTTTATTATCAAATAAATCCTTAAAAGTGGCTAGACACCAAATGCCTTACTACTAGACATTATTTATACTAGCTGGTTTTATATAATGCAGTCAACCCAATGAAAAGCCCAAAAATTAAAAGTAACCAAAAATCGACAGAGCAGATATCCCACACTAGATAGAACAAACATAATGTGGAAATAAAATTTAATATTGAGAGAGACAGTTAAACAGAGACAACTACAATATGCTTAAAAATGACTATAATTGCACAGTTCTTTTGTACATTTACTTAAGTGAATAGAATGAAAATAATCAAAAAACATAACTTTTAAACTAATGTTAAACACTGTATGTGACTTGCAGCCTTCTGATTAATTAATGGTATTTTCTTGTTTTTTTTGTAAAATATTAAAACTGGACATCATACTGGACATTTACAGAGAGAACAACAAAGACAATCATTAACAGCTGTTTAGATTTGTCAACATATAAAATGTGAATATGCATTTTGAGTTTTTATTTTACCTCAGACTCACATTGTAACGTATTCCATGATACATAAACATAATAACAAGTTGTCATGGAAACTGTTTAATTAACAAACATATCCCTTTATATCAACTGTTATACTTGTACATAGTTTCTTTCTTGCAACATGTAGAGAGCTTGTTATTAATTAGTAAAAGTTAAACGAGAACTTTTCTTGATTTTATAAAATTTCTCAGAAGACATAAAACCATTGTTGCTACTCTAAATTGTGTTGGAACATAACACTAAATCTTTTCTACTATTTATTATGTAGCCACTCAGATGATTATATATAGTATAATACTCACAATATTGATGTAGTGCCTGCTGACCTGATCAGGATAACAAGGTATCTTTTGTTCTGTAAGCTGTAAATAATAAATCTTAAAACTAACAACATGCAGTATTAGTACAAATGCAATTTGCAGAAGAAATCATTAAGTCAAGGCACACTTTCTATTCAAGTCAACAATGTTGTATTGTGTTGTCTATTATCTATCTCAATTTAATTGAGATAGAAATAATATATTAATATATACCAAACAACTCTTAGTCTGGATCTTAATGTACACTTACGATTCAGAAGCAAAATGTTACCCTTAGCTACCTAGCTAGCTAATAACTACCGTAGGATCTAAAAGTAGAGAATAGTAATAGCATCCCCAACGAATTAGTTTTCCATATCGTATACCTCCGTTGATGTAGCCACAGAAAGTAACGATGAGTGTGGTCTAAACCTTTGATGATATATACGTATTTCACTAAAAATTTAATATTGTATACTATGATTCAGTACAGTGTATTGATAGGTCAGTCACAACTTACAGACATTATGTCTTATCGGAGCGGAAGGCCAGCAATTGAAATTTGAGAGAAAGAAACACAGCACGTGTAATGTGCATGCTAAGAACTGTATTATCTGTTTGTTTGGTGGTTTTGTGGTAGAGTAATTAGAATTTTACACAAACAATTCATTGCTAATTTTTGTCGCTAAGAGCAAACCAAATCATTTATAAAAACTTTCTAGATTTACAGTAGATCATTATAGATCATTATGATATATACTTATAAAATGTTCTTCTTCTTTTACTAGAGTAGTATCAGATGACTTCAAGAGATCATTCATTGAATCTAATGTCCTATTATTAGGTGATGACTGAATGCTTATAATAAATCTGAAATCAGCAAAGTATCTATAAGATTGAAGTAACAGAAATTCTGTGATCTGATTGGTCAGTTATAGGGCCACCATATCTGGTCTATATCATTGTATCGATATATGATATCATGGATAAATACCAAGTTTTAATCATATTTATGCAGCAAATTACCTGTGCTTCAGTAATTATATCTTATTGATGTGTTTAATATAGTATGCATTATTTTATCAATAAAGTACAAGTGATGTACAATTTTTACTATAACATAATCAATTAATAGTATTTATAGTTATGATATCCAATGTTCAGTTGATCTGCAATATGACGACATCAATACCAGCAAAGTAAAAACTCGAACCTTCAAAAATCTGCTGTATATTAAATTGATTAATGCCATTAATTGTATTGTCACATTTCTTATAACTAACAGCACATGCAAGACATTAAGATTTTTTAATAACATATGCCACACCTACATCTAGATAATGAAAATTGTTGAGGAAGAACGTACAACTATTCGAGGACGTGAAGTAAAATATGAAATCAAAGGAGGGTTTCATAAAATGGAAATGGAAATACAAAGCTACAGTGTGGGATATTGAGACAGGACTAACAGGAGAAGCTGGAGGCACATCAGCTCGAGACACAGCATTGAAACAGAGCTATAGATGACCTATGGAATAAAACTCAGTACATCAGGTAACACAAATAGTGTTATGTCATAGATGTGGTTATATTCACTATGTCTTATATTTTACTGAAGGTCATCTGACTGCCACTAAGTTGAGTACTTCTGAATCACAAACAGAACACATTGAGTACCTCAATTTCCACACCTGTGCTGTCTATTAGTATACCAGCAGTTCCATCTAGTAGCACACCAGTTCTATCTCTTACCACACCAGTACCATCTATTGATACCCCAGTTTCATTTTATGAAGAGACCAAAACCACAGGTTTATTAATTATTAATGTTACAAGAGATACCGGCCACAATTAATTTAGATTTAATGTGTATTATTTTTAGCGATTTTTCTAGGTCATGTGCATTAAACCCAATTTTGTTAGTGAATAAAACTTTTATTATGTATAAATTTAATGCTAAACTTTTCTAAATGATATTGAATTAACCTAAATTGCATAAATGTCTTTTATATTGTAGATATTTTTTTTGGTTCGTCTATCATCATGTTTGGAGGTAAGTTCATAATGTTACTACTATAAATGAAACTATAATATGTTATATAGTTTCAATTGTTGTTGTGCTAATCTCAATCTATTATTAAAGCAAAAAAAAGAAAATCAGACCAAGTGATTTTTTATTGTGATAATATATTTTAACTCATCCCAATTTTACCTTTAGATTACAGAGACTCTTCAAAAAGACCTACATTGCAAGGTATGAAATGTTATATCTAGTACCATTATACTGAAATACTTGCAAATACTCACTGACAGTGAACACAGATAAGCTAAAATGCAAAGTATAAAACTAAACAAGTTCCTTAGTTATTCTCATAATATAAGACTAAAATATTTATCAATTGACTTATGACACTATCCAAAATATTTATTCATTCTAAACTCAGAAATCACCTCCTTTCACACCTGTATTCATGATAAACATGTTTAATACAGGTTTCTTAAGACACTTCAAACCAAATGTCTTAGTGATTTATTAGCCTCGTTGCCTCAAATTAAAACACGATCAGAGTATACAATTTTGATACAGTTACATTAATATATCAATAATTATGATGTTTCTTGTGCAGGTTCTGGCAATACTTTGACTAATTGTAATGTGGCTAGGACAGCTCTAGCTCAGTGTACAGACCGTATTGTGAGATCAAATATTGATCCCTTTGCTCTGGCAAGGATATTATTTTCAAAAGAAATCATTTCTGAGATTGTTTACCGGAATGTGAGAGACAGGACCAGTGGACGTACAAATGAGGAGCGTCTTGAAACCATTCTTGATGATCTAAGGAGTCGTATTGAGCATGATGCTGATATATTGACGAGTTTGGTAAATATTTTGAGAGATGATTTTAATCGAAATGACCTAGTTGATGAAATCATGTCAAAATTAAGTAAGATATGTTAATATTTTAATAAAAGAATTACTCTCTCTTCAAATATGTGACTTAGATACAAGTACATAGAACCTGAGTGTCTCAGTTAAATACCTAAAATTAAACTCTGTAATAATTTTAGCAATGTTAATTTACTTGTTTTATTTTGATGATTTTGATATTATTTGTTTTATAACAAAAATGATCAAAAATGAAAGGGGAAGTTTAAACGTTTTCTTCATGTGGGAATGTTCATAACTCTGTTAAGTACTGTATTGGAAGGATTAAGAGCATGGACTTAATAACAACTAAAACTCATAAGGTTTATGAAAATATCTGTCCATACTAAAATACTAGTCTTCTTTGTCCATTAGACAGTGAGTGTATATATATATATATATATTATATAATATATATATATATATATATATATATATATATATATAGATATATATATATATATATATATATATATATATATATCTATGCATTATAATATATATGCATATATAGTTAATATGTATGTATAGTGGTCAGTGTGAAGTGTGGAATGAACAGTGACATGACTGGATGTAAACCCTAATAAGAAGTGGATAGGGGACAGAGAAGGAATTTTATAAGTAGATGTGGGTGTAGTCTAAAGGGGACAGAAGGTGTGTTGACTAATGCTAGCATACGAATCAGTGCATATTACCACATATCATAATTACTATTACAATGTATATGCTACATATGTAGTACTTATATAGCCAAGAGGACCTGGAGCAGTTTGGGATCTAGCTACTAGCCTCTCTCTCTTCTACTAGTTATTAACATATTAAATAGGAGGATGTGACTAGTGCTCCGGAACCACATCAAGTGTTTCTGACAAACTTTAATATAAAAGTTACTACAACTTGTGGTGACAGTGTATGGTTTTTTAATTATGTTAAGACAAAACCATTGATATATAGTTAACAGATCTTGATGTTGTATTTTACATTTTAACATTACTACAGGGAGAGCAGTAATAGAAAGAGGAAAAGTGATTATGTGACATAATTGAATACTGGGTTCAACATTATTGTTAATGTTTGATAAAAGTTATACTCAGTACACATCTCATTCCTACATTAAGTGGTCATATACTGTAGTATATATATATATATATAGTACTATTTGGTGGTAGTACTGATACACATATGTAGTGTACTTAGTAGTACTGTATGGAGTTATAAGGAGACTACTGTAGTAGCACATGTACCTTCTTGTTAAACTCTTGAGTTATATATATCAGTTCATATACTGTGTATTAGATACAGCTGACCTTAGAAAACCGATTTTCTCTCTTCATCTTGGTGTGTGTTTACAAAAACCTGCTAATGAGCTTCACCCTAATTAATCTTACTATAGGGGTGAACAGATTGTTGGTGTAACTGGTTTTTCACATATACAAGTGTATGCATTCTTCATCTGAGATATAACAAATTTGATTTTTCCAATGGTTTGTATGTTGATCTTATATATACAGAAGACTTAGGAACACTAAATAAATCTAAATATGTCCATCATGCATGTATTTAACTGTTTGCGTGTACTATCATTTTGTTTCAGAAGAGCAAACACTGGGTTTTTTTTGATGTGGGAGACATGATATTAACAATAGCACTAGTGTTTTAATTATATATCATCTTGTAATGAACAATGTGAAAAATGTCATGAGTAGATTAATATGAGAACAAAAGATGAGAAAAGAAAGTACACTAGTATTATAAAAAACAACCTCAACCAAGCTTATAGTGAGTGAGGGAACACCATTCACTGGTGATTTTGAAATCTTGAAATGTTTTATAAGAATACACTGTCAAGTACACATGCAGTCTTGGAATTAGTGATTAACAGAAAACATTTTATATCTTAAGACATCAGTATCAAAAAAAGGCCAGGTTTAAGGAGAAAATCACTATTACACGATAAGCCTACAAGTAACATTACTGGTAGCAAAAAGAATGAAATTCTGTAATCTGATTGATCAGTTGTACAGGGCAAGCTTATATGTGTAATATATAACATTACATATATATATATAATTATATATATACATATATAAATAATGCATACATACATACATACATACATACATATATATATATATATATTATTCGAATATATAATCCTGGATCATATGTAATTCATTTAGTTTATTATATATGCCTGAATACATGCCTATTTTCAATCAAGTTTATACAGCAAAGTATTGACACTTCTATATAATTATTAATATAATTGATTATTAAAAATACAGTCAATATTAATTAAGCATGTAAGTTGTTTTTAAAGCACAATGTTATACGATATGGATATGAAAAACAATGTTCAATGGATGTATACATGAAGTAGTTTAGACCACAGTTGCCATGGCTACAATTTCGTAAACATAACTGTTTTATATAAATGATTAACAAATAACTGATTTTCCACTAATTATAGTTGTGATATGTACATCAGGAACAAACAAATAGTAGATATATCAATAAATAAATAAAATAAATAAGGCCATCACGAACAAATTGTAGTTATTCTTCAGCAAAACCTTTTTTAAATAGTGGCTTTCACTCTTCTCTAGTTATCTAATTAAAACATGACACCAGTAGTAGACACTACAACACACATATACTACCATCATATGTAACTACAACGTTTTGAATTCTTTGTAATGGCCAAGAAATGCAACAGTAGTACATTAACTTCATACACAGAAAATATCATGTTAAATTGCTTATATTAAATGTTTTTGACAAAAGACATACTTAACCACGAGTATAGATGACAGTTACTCACATGTAGGACAGTCATAATACATATATATAGTCTCAGAGAAAAAATTGACATTTCTTACTATTAAGCATAAATTAGAGTATATTATAAATAAATAGACCTGTTGGAAGCTATATATGGACCGTTGTAAACATAAGAATATGTATATAACATGTTAGAGAGCATATTTTACAAGGTCGAAGCAATGCAAATTAACCTTTTACTGACTCAGAATGCACAGCAGGATGTGATGTCACAGCATCCAGATGTCCTACAGATACGACACCCACGTCTATAGATATTTAAAATGGAGGTGAAAGAGAGTACAACCATTCGGGGACGAAAAGTTAAATATGAAATCAAAGGAGGGTTTCATAAATGGGAATGGAAATACAAAGCTACAGTGTGTGACATTGAGACAGGATTAACAGGAAAAGCTGGAGGTACATTAGCTCGAGACACAGCATTGAACAGAGCTGTAGATGACCTGTGGAATAAACTCAGTGCATCAGGTAACACAAATAGTATTATATCATAGTTGTGGTTATATTTACTGATGTCGTATATTTTACTGAAGGTCATCTGACTGCCACTACGTTGAGCAGTTCCGAATCACAACCAGTAACATCCTCTACTGTTCCATCTAATAATACACCAGTAGTACCATCTATTACTACACCAGTAGTGCCATCTATTACTACACCAGTGCTATCTCTTGAAGAACAAATAGAGACCAAAACCACAGGTTATAAATAAATTCATATTTTAAGCAATTATCATTGTTGCAGGAGATACCATAATTGTGTAGTTATTTTAAAATATTTCAATTTAGCATGTTCAAATTTTAGCAATTTATCCAAGTTATGTCCATCCATCTAGCTTAAATTTATTCATGAAGTAAAAATTTGAGTGTCTACAAATTATAGAGACTATTATAGTACTCACTAAATTTTGTAGTACATCCATTAATGTAGGCTTAATTAATGTAGTAATGTAAGCAATTCACCAGATAAATTAAAATGATATTGAATTAAACTGAGAGAATAACTAAAATATTTTTATTACATACCTTTTGCGTTTTAGTTCAAAATGTGCATTAAATATTTCTTTGTGGTACTAGATATAACATGTCATACCTTACAAGATGGGTAAGTCTTTTTGAAGCCTATCTATAATCATTAGTAATAGCTCTAGTACATTCATCTTAAGTATTTTAAATCATGTACTTCTACATGAAGACTCAGTTCTATAGTACAGTTTTTTTCAAATTAGTAATCAAAACATGTTATATTATTACTATGTATGTTTAACCTTTTAAGTCCATACTACAGTGACTTACGTCCAATAATGATGATAAAAATATAATAACATAAAAGACATTTATGCAATTTAGGTTGTTTCAATATCATTTACCTATTTATATCTCACACTAATTACTACATTATAATTAATTAAGCCTGCTAATAATAATTTATTGCATGTACTACAAATTTTGGGAATACTAAAATGTCTATTATAGATATTTTTAGTTTTTTATCATCATAATTGGACATAATTCATATTGTTGTTGTACTATAAAACTATAATACGTTATATAGTGTCAGTTGATATAATTATGCTATAGCTAATCTCAATCTACTTTAAAAAGCAAAGGAATTAAAATCATATTAAGTGAGTTTTTTTTCTGCCTGGCATGCACAATGTGCCAGATGGTCCTAAAATGTGCCCCCCAATATATTTATGTGACTACTGACTGCCTGCCCCCAAACAAAACTGTCCTGGTACATTTGATTCAAATCTTAGTCATAGCAGTGTCATCAGTGTGACATGGTCACATGACAAGTCCTGATAATATATCAATTACATTTATACCAATAGTCATGACGCCCCTGTTATATTGACAAGTGTGACTGTCAAATCATCCAATTATCCTCAATACCAATAGTCCCTGAGATGATATAAATAAACTGTGTACAAATATTGTGTTTTCTGTTTTGTTTTAACAGTTTTTTTGAAAAATTCCTAAATGACATGCAAAGGGGGGGGGGGTTGCCTGAGGGGGAGCCGGTCCAACGCTTAAAGCCAAATCCTTCAACCTGGAAATGTTCGGGGTGTTCCATAATCTCTTTACAAAACCAGGCCTAAAATGAGTGGGGAAACTTATCAGATGAGGGAACGTAACCCCCTTGGGGGAAGGTATATGGGCTTGGGATTGGCATTCTCCCCCCAAGGATTCAGTTCTGTTCAAGATTATGGAAGGCTTCTAAATCACTGTGGGGGGGGGGGGGGGGGGGGGGATGAAAAAAGTGGTGTTATTTGAAGAATCTTTTTTGTGAGAAAAGAATCAGTAATATAAAATCATGATGATTCAAATGAGTAGTCTATATTTAGAGAATAATTAACTTTAAACACTTCTCTAACGTGTGTTCATGATATATTTTAACTTATCCTGTTTTATTAAATCACTAAGACACCTCAAACCAAACCAAATGTCTTTGTGATTTATGATTTTAAAAAAGCATGATCAGAATTTACAAGTTTGATACAATTAATAAGTTTTCATATGCAGGCTCTGGCAGTACTTCAACTGAATGTAATGTGGCTAGGACAGCTCTAATTCAATGTACAGACAATATTGTTAGATCACGTATTGATCCCTTCGCTCTGGCAAGGATATTATTTTCAAAAGAAATCATTTCTGAGATGGTTTACCAAAGATTGAGAGACAGGACCAGTGGACATACAAATGAGGAACGTCTTGAAACCATTCTTGATGATCTAAGGAGTCGTATCAAGTATGATGCTAATATATTGATGAGTTTGGTAAATATTTTGAGAGATGACTTTAATCGAAATGACTTAGCTGATGAAATCATGTCAAAATTAAGTAAGACATGTTAATTATTTTAATAAAGAATTACTCTCTCTTCAAATATGTGATTTAGCTACAAGTACATAGAAGCTGAGTGTCTCAGTAAACATTACACTAAACTCCGTAATTATTTTAGCATTGTTAATTTACTTGTTTTGTTTTGATGATTTTTGATGATTTTAATATTACTTTGTAGTAGCATTGAAACAAAATTTTCAGAAGTAAAATCTGAAATGTAAACTTTTCTTCATGTGGAATGTTTATGGGTATTACTATGATATTACTGTAACTATTATATGTGGTATTACTACATACCATAATTACTACTTACTATGTACTAGTATATATGCTATATAGTACTGATATAGTCAAGAGGATCTGGAGCAGTTTCTAAGAAATAGTTTGATGAGGCTTTGGAGCACTAGTCATGTACAACATTATTGTTTCATAAAATGATATTCTGTGCATACATATCCCTTTCCTACAGAAGTCCAGTACATAAATATATAAATATACATACATACATATGTATATATGTATATATATATGTATGTATATATATATTATATGTATATATGTGTGTGTGTGTGTGTGTGTGTGTGTGTGTGTGTGTGTGTGTGTGTGTGTGTGTGTGTGTGTGTGTGTGTGTGTGTGTGTGTGTGTGTGTGTGTGTGTGTGTGTGTGTGTGTGTGTGTGTGTGTGTGTATGTGTGTGTGTGTGTGTATAGTACTACTATTTTGTGGTAGTACTGATACACACAGGTAGTGTACTTAGTAGTGCTGTATGGAGTGACTTTTCTCTGGTACATACAGACTACTGAAGTAGTACATGTACCTTCTTGATAACTTTATGTATCTGGTGCATTGTATTAATGATGGTCTTGACTTCTATATGACATATGAGTTGATCATGTTCATCCATGGATAACAGTGAACAGATAACCTCACTCTCAATGACATAGATGGATTGTTATGGACATTATTTTTGATATATGGCTAAAAGTATTGTTTAAATATGGACTGAAATATAAGGTAATAAAAAATGACAGTATTTTTAATAATCTTAAGAATTTAGCTACAAATATTTTCCATTCTGTGTTTTAATGACTATAACTATATATACCTATCTTGTATGCTGAGATCTGTCCAACTGTGACATTACTGATAAAGGTGTCTAATATATCTGTAATAAGGTAGCAAAAACAAATGCTGATTATATTAATTGATAATCATTCAGGGTGTAAAGTTAAATCAGTATATGAAATCTGAGGAGGGTGTCATAGTTGGGATGGAAACATAAAGCTACTGGTGTGGTCTATTCAGAATAAATGCAGACTTGACAACGCTAATTTATCAATCACTTTGGCCTTTATAACTACATCAGTTCCATTAATTAGTACAGCACTACTGTTTAATGAAGAATATTTAAGTTATTATTAGGAAAGAAGGTACTTAATGACTAACAAGGAAATAACTTCAAAGAGATTAATAGCATGAGTTACAATCTGATAATTTTATGTGTATATAAGTATTTATTATTATGTTATTTGTATGTTTCATGGTTTTGAGGATTATAAATATCATATAACTAAACATTTGTGGTTAATATTATTACCAGTATTTACTATTAAACTTATTGACAATGAGACTAGTCTAAATTTACTGTAGAACATTAAAGATGATTGTGATATTTATACAAATGTTTCTCCTTCCTTTACTAGATCAGTAGTGGATTACTTCAACAGACCCTTCATTGCATCTAATGTCCCATTATTAGGTGATGGCTGAATGCTTAATAATTCTAAATAAGAATAATATCAATAATATTTCTAACAGTAGACTGACCACACATTAACTCATAAATATCAATATTCTTCACTGGACCAGAAAGATAGTTTTCTTTAAAGGACGGTCCATGTGAGAGAAATATAGCCTAAAATAATATAATATAAAACAATAAAAATAATCCTGAATTAATTCTTACTCTCATCAGAGGATCTCTGTTATCATAACCATGACTACCCACAGTTACTGATGATGGATAACCCTTTCTGCATTGGTTCAATAATTATACAATTATTACTATTATAATGTTTACTTGAGTTTTATATATGATCCTATTCTAGCAATAACAAAGATATCTCCATATCGTCTGTAAGAGAACAAAAACTATAATTACATTATGTTATAAGAACTGGATGTATGTAACAACAGAGGATACAATGAAAACTGTCCTTAGTATAGAGCATGTATATTATTAAGATATCCTTATTTTTTAGAGTGTTTGTTATATAAGGTTTTCTTGTGTTATATATTTGTTCAACTGACTCCCTATTATAATGTCCAATGTGGAATTCTTCAGGAGCTTCATCTTGTAAGTAAACATCAACTGGAGCATTAGTGTTCGTATCATTCTTAAACAAACAGCTCTTATTAATACTATGATGTCATTATAATAGATGTATTACCTCCTTTATTATATTATAGATAGTATTTGTAAGGTCTGGATCTATATAATTGGATGGATATATAGATATATGAACATTGATTATACCTGACTCAGGAACATAAAGAAGTGCAAATATACTATATATTTTAAACTCTAACATATTCTCTGGTAGTAACTATAAAATACAAAACACAATGAAAGGAACAAGAGATAAACATACATACATTTGGAACTAATAGGACAATATCTTGTTGTTTCTATAGTTGCCATTCCTATGTATACAAGAGAGAAAGAGTAAGTCAATATATACTTACAATGTCATAGATCCATATAGTATTATCCATTAATGTTGATATACTCTGTCTAATTTGAGTTTGACCTCTAAGGGTTTGGAAACTGTAATATTCATTGTCAACCTCAAACAGAACAAATCACATTATTATAGTTTCTCATTCATCATTCAATCATTAATATGAGATTAGTAACAGTGAAACTATCAAGTCATAAGTCCAAGTATACTACATCCTATCATATCTTGTTAAGTCAATACAATTACTAACTAACCATGATCAGAAACATTAAAAAATATACACAATCAAATATTTCTTTCTCTTTAAGACCATCATTAAAAGAGAAAGAGAATGAGTGAGTAAGTGATATGGTATATGATCAAGATTAACATTATTTTATATATGAGGTATATATATGTTAGTATATATATGGTTGTTTTCTACACATCATTGAATGTAACAAATATAATTAACCACATGTAGTAATAATAACAACTGCTCACCATCCCAGAGTGGATCATTGAGAAATAAGTCATAACCAAAGTTGCTACTAGTTCCTGATTCACAGTAGTAATCATTACCAACAAATGATATAGTATAGTTCACATATTGACTGCCATTATTACAAGGACAATGACCTGACTCTTTTCCTTGTTCGTTCCAACCTCCAGCATAAGTCCAAATATGTTTACGAGGATTGTTACCGTAGGTAAGAGTTACTCCCCATGTCTTTATTTGAGGATCAAATTTATCAAATGCTGTACCATTGATAATATAACGATGAAAGCCTATTGGATATCCATACTGATATCCTCTCATTTGTCCACACACCTTAGTATAGTTGAGACCATAAGTAGAGAAGAAAGTAGAATCACATTTTTCTGTCCCACCAGTTATCCAACATAAGCTGATATCAAATATGTCATCATATTGTACTAGTCCAGATGGACAAGATGAACCAGGTTCACTCATGTTAACAAATGCCACTCTTGTCCAACCTCCCTCTCCATCACAGTCACTACCCTATTGGTTTATTGTACTATAACAAAGTAGTTAATTATTTAGTGAGTAACTTTGAATTTTATAGTAATCCATCTATACTGGTATAATCTACAAACTAGTTTGTAATAAATTTACAATGAGCAACATCAAACTAGTTACCAGCTGTCAGATGAAATCACTACATGTTAAAATCATCCTGTATTATAGTAGATAGTTCCTAAAGAGTGTTTGTCATTATGCTCAGTGTGACTTACTAGTTGGACCCTAAAATACATAATTATACAAATTTAAAATCAATGATGAACCAGGTTCACTCATGTTAACAAATCCCACTCTTGTCCAACCTCCCTCTCCATCACAGTCACTACCCTCCATATCACAGCACACTTTAACCTGACTACCATTATATTATAATAACCTGAGAGAGCATTAGGGTAATGTAATTGACTATATGAACTGAATATTGGACATGACATTGAAGGTGTTGATAGACATAAGATGTAATTTATGTGACTCATTTCATCTTGTATTTTAAGTGGCTTTCCTCTATTGAATGGATGGCAACGAACTTCCAAATACAGTAAAGGTTGATGACTGTCACTATCAGAGTGGGCATACAATAAGAGGATCCTTCAAAAGAACACTTAGAACAAGAAAGATAAACAGCAGATAAAGAATAGCCATTATTCTCAACTACCAATGATGTATTCACAATTGATACAGTACTATATAATAACTAGTACACTAATGAAACACAATGGATGTGCACTATTTAAATGGGTCATGTGACATGCAAACAAACATAAACTGGATTGTAATATAGTACACTGTAAAATAAGTTACAACCAACTAACCAACCAATTTGTAGTTTATATTGGTAGATTATCATGGAATCCATAATTCATATAAAACATTTAGTGTATTATTGACATGTAAAACAAAGTAGTTAATTATTTAGTGAGTATCTTTGAATTTATAGTAATCCATCAATATAATCTACAAACTAGTTGGTAATTAATTTACCATGAGCAATGTTACAATCAGCTAACTGATTGTATTGTAGTAGATACTTCTTCAAGAGTGTTTGTCTTTTTCTCAATGTGATTAGTCAGTTTGTCCCTAAAGTAGATATCATTCATCTGTATCTCTAAGTTGTTGTAACAACAACTCATAATGTGCATTGTAGGGCAGTTGCGCGGAAGTAATCTACGAAAGGCGGAGCATCCTGTCCGCCATGTTCAAGATCCACATGGTGAAGCATGGATAAGTCGGAGTATCTGAAGGAGTTGAGTACTACCTCCAGGCAAAAGATAAAGTGGAGAAAATTATTTTGACTGGTCTTTCGAAAGATCCATACTGTCTGCTAGATTAACAGTGGGAAAAAAACGAGAATCTGCCATCAATATCTTGGAGCGATGTATTAATGTATATGGTATCCACACCAAGTCTATACACAAAGGAAGAAATTAAGGTAAGATTCTTCAGATAAAAAATGATTTGCTAATATGATGACTAACTTTCAGGCATGGAAGGGGATGCTGGATTCAGATGGATTTGCGTCAGCAGGGTTGGTGCATCTAAATGATCATATGAAATTAAACATAATACTGGTACCTTTATAATTTTCCTGCATATTTGAGAGATGATAGTTTAAATTGACAAGACGTACCTGACAAAATAATGTCTAAATCTAAAGTTATGTTACTTAAATGCTTACTTTAGTAATTACTCTCTTTGCAGAATTGGTTACATGAAAGGTAAATATTCTTGGGGGGGTTTTTCCACTGTTCATCTAGCAGACAGTACGGATATATCTGCGTGGAGGTAGTACTCCAACTCCTTCAGATTCTCCGACTTATCGCTTAACTCCATGCTTCACCATGTGGATCCACTGGATCTTGCCAACCAACATAGTGGACAGGATGCTACTTCCACGCAACTGCCCTCCCCTTTATAAGTCATTTCATTGCAAGATATTAATATAAATTCCTCTAAAATGAAATTAAATTGAAGCCTGTTATAATCAGTGACTGTTTGTTCAGCAGTAAGTCCATACTTCAGTGTATATAATATCGATCTATATTAATAGAATTATATAGTACAGTATAATATAATACATAATAATAATAGTATATAATATTGATCTATATTAATAGTATCATATAACACAGTATAATATGTAGTGACTACGTGGGTTGGGAGAGAGAACTATTAGCATAATAAATAGTTTAAGCAAGGTAAGTTTAAGTATATTATATTGTTGATATTATAATACACCCAACCAAAATTAAGTAAAACAGTTGATCAAATTGAGGTTTATTGTAGTCTTGTACTGTTTGTCCACTAAATCATAGGGGATCATTGGAATATAAGATATAACCACTTTCACCAACACCACGTCCTGATTCACAGTAGTAATCATTACCAAAGAATGGTATAGTATAGTTCATGTATAGACTGCCATTATTATAGGGACAATTACTTGATCCTGTTCCATCCAATTGTTCACCATGACCTCCAGCATAAGTCCAAATATGTTTACGAAGATTGTTACTATAGGTAAGAGTTACTCCCCATGTTTTTATTTCAGAATCAAAACCATTAGCATTGATAAAATAATGATGAAAACATATTTGGTATCAATATTGATATCCTCTCACTTGACCACGACCTTGGTATAGTTGAGACCATAAGTAGAGAAGATAGTAAAATTACAAATTTCATAAAAGTTATATTTTCCACTACTATAATCCAACATAAGCTAGTATTAATGATGTTATCATATTTTACTAGTCCAGATGGACAAGATGAACCAGGTTCACTCATGTTATACAACAAGTGGCCTCACATCCAGGACAATCTTTACCATCCCAAAGAAGATCATTAGAATATAAGACCCAACCACCCTCACTAATACCATGTCCTGATTCACAGTAGTAATAATTACCAACAAATGGCACAGTATAGTTTATATATGGACTGCATGCCATTGTTACAAGGACAATGACTTGAGTTTGTTCCTTGTTCATTGAAACCTCCAGTATAAGTCCAAATATGTTTATGAGGATTGTTGCTGTAGTAAGACTTATTACAAATGTATTTATTTGAGGATCAAAACAAGTATAGTTGTAAATATAACAATGAAAAGCCAAAGGTAATCCAATACTGGTATCCTCTTAGACTCTTACTTGACCACATACTTTGGTATAGTTGAGACCATAAGTAGAGAAGAAAGTAGAATTGCAACAATAAAAATAAGATGTTCCATTATTAATCCAACATAAGCTAGTATTAATAATGTTATCATATTGTACCTAGTCTAGGTGGACAAGATGAACCAGGTTCACTCATGTTAACAAATACCACTCTTGTCCAACCTCCCTCTCCATCAGAATGACTACCCTCCATATCACAGTACACTTCAACCTTACTACCATTAGATAATGTTATAATAGCCTGAGGAAGAAGTTTGATTTGACTGTAATATAATCATAGAATGATATGAAATTATGAACTTCCAAACACCATTTGGGTATAGTATCTGCATGGACATACTTCATAGCCAGTACGACCATCATCTTGTAAATATAATTACAAGACTATATATAATACGATATTGATGTATTAAATACAGTATACATTATTTTATCATTATAGTGATGTGTAATTTACTATAAAAAATAATAGTATATTTATACTTATGATATCAATGTTCATTTGATCTCCCAATATGACGATATCAACCCAGCAAAGTAAAACTCAAACCTTGAAAGTCTGCTGTACATTAAGTTGATTAATGCCATTAATTGTATGGGTGTGTTGTCACATTTATTTATAACAACAGCAGACATTAATAATTTTTCAATAACATATGCCACACCTACATCTAGATAAATTGTTGAGGAGGAAAAGCGTAGAACCATTCGGGGACGTGAAGTTTAATATGAAATCAAAGGAGGGTTTCATAAATGGAAATGGAAACACAAAGCTACAGTGTGGGATATCGAGACGGGACTAACAGGAGAAGCTGGAGGCACATTAGCTAGAGACACAGCATTGAACAGAGCTATAGATGACCTGTGGAATAAACTCAGTGCATCAGGTAACATAAATAGTGTTATATCATAGTTGTGGTTATATTCACTGATGTCTTATATTTTACTGAAGGTCATCTGACTGCCACTACGTTGAGCAGTTTCTGAATCACAAACAGAAACATTGAGTACCTCAATTTCCCACACCTGTGCTGTCTATTAGTATACCAGCAGTTCCATCTAGTAGCACACCAGTTCTATCTCTTACCACACCAGTACCATCTATTGATACACCAGTTTCATTTTATGAAGAGACCAAAACCACAGGTTCATTAGTAAATTAATATCTCAAACAATTACAAGAGATACTGCCCACAATTAATTTAGATTTGATGTGTACTAATTTTAGCGATTTTTCAAGATCATGTGCATTAAACCTAATTTTTTTTGTGAAATAAAACATTTATTATGTATAAATTTAATGCTAAATTTTCTAAATGATATTGAATTAACCTAAATTGCATAAATGTCTTTTATATTATAGATATTTTTTGGTTCGTCTATCATCATGTTTGGAGGTAAGTTCATAATGTTACTATAAAATGACCCTAAAATATGTTATGTAGTTTCAATTGTTGTTGTGCTAATCGCAATCTATTATTTAAAGCAAAGAAAGAAAATCAGACCAAGTGATTTTTTTTATTGTGATACTATATTTTAACTCATCCCAATTTTATCTTTAGATTACAGAGACTCTTCAAGAAGACCTACAGTGCAAGGTATGAAATGTTATATCTAGTACCATTATACTGAAATACTTAATGCAAATACTCACTGACAGTGAACAGAGACAAGCTAAAATGCAAAGTATACACTAAACAAGTACCTTAGCTATTCTCATAATGTAAGACTAATATATTTATCAATTGACTTATGTACACTATCCAAAATATGTATACATTCTAAGCTTAGACCTCCTTTCACATCTGGTCATGATAACAGTTTAATACAGGTTTCTTAACACACTTTAAACCAAATGTCTTAGTGATTTATTAACCTCATCACCTCAAAATTAAAACATGATCAGAATATACAATTTTGATACAATTACATTAATATATCAATAATTATGATGTTTCTTGTGCAGGTTCTGGCAATACTTTGACTAATTATAATGTGTCTTGGACAGCTCTAGCTCAGTGTACAGACCATATTGTTAGATCAAATATTGATCCCTTTGCTCTGGCAAGGATATTATTTCAAAAAGAATCATTTCTGAGATGGTTTACCAGAGTGTGAGAGACAGGACCAGTGACGTACAAATGAGGAGCGTCTTGAAACCATTCTTGATGATCTAAGGAGTCGTATAGAGCATGATGCTGATATATTGATGAGTTTGGTAAATATTTTGAGAGATGATTTTAATCGAAATGACTTAGCTGATGACATCGTGTCAAAAGTAAGTAAGATATGTTAATATTTTAATAAAGAGTTACTCTCTCTTCAAATATGTGACTTAGATACAAGTACATAGAACCTGAGTGTCTCAGTTATAATACCTAAAATTAAACTCTGTAATAATTTTGGCAGTGTTAATTTACTTGTTTTTATTTTGATGATTTTGATATTATTTGTAACAGTATTATAACAAAAATGATCAGAAGTGAAATGTGAAGTGTAAACTTTTCATCATGTGGAATGTTCATAACTCTGTTAAGTACTGTATTGGAAGAACTATGAAGACTAAGAGCATGGACTTAATAACTACTGAAGCTCATAAGGTTTATGAAAATATCTGTCCAGCTCTACTAAATACTAGTTTTCTTTGTCCATTAGATAGTGAGTGTATATATATTATATATAATATTATATATATATATATATATTTATATATCACTTTAAAATGGTTGTTGATTTAACCAATAACATATAGCTATTCAGGTTGCATATAGCAATGTTATTTAATCATAAAAAGTAAGGATAATACTGTTTTGATTACCACTATACATCAGCATATGTAGCTATGTAAATAATCAATTCATAGTGAATTACTAATCAAAACTGTTATTTTTACTTTTGTATATCCAATCTGTATGACTATGCATTATAATATATATGCATATATATAATATGTATGTATAGGTGGTCAGTGTGAAGTGTGGAATGAACATGTGACATGACTGGATGTAAACCCTAATAAGAAGTGGATAGGGGACAGAGAAGGAATTTTATAAGTGGATGTGGGTGTAGTCTAAAGGGGACAGAAAGGTTGTTAACTAATGCTAACATACGAATCAGTACATATTACCACATATCATAAATACTATTACTATGTACTAATATATATGCTACATATGTAGTACTTATGTAGCTAAGAGGACCTGGTGCAGTTTGGGATCTAGCTACTAGCCTCTCCTCTTCTACTAGTTATTATACATATATATAGGAGGATGTGACTAGTGCTCCGGAACCACATCAAGTGTTTCTGACAAACTTTAATATAAAAGTTACTACAACTTGTGGTGACAGAGTATGGTATATTAGTAATAATATTACTTATATTAAGACAAACCATTGATATTATAGTTAACAGTTTTTGATGTTGTATTTTAACACAAGGATTACTACAGGGAGAAAAGTGATTATGTGACATAATTGAGTACTTGGTTCTACATTGTTGTTAATGTTTGATAAAAGTTATACTCAGTACATATCCCACTCCTACATTAAGTGATCATATACTGTAGTATATATATAGTACTACTATTTGGTGGTAGTACTGATACACATATGTAGTGTACTTAGTAGTGCTGTATAGAGGGACTTTCCTGTTATAAGCAGACTACTGTAGTAGCACATGTAACTTCTTGTTAAACTCTGAGTTATATATATCAGTTCATATACTGTGTATTTAGACCAGCTGACCTTAGAAACCGATTTCTCTCTTCATCCTGGTGTGTATGTGTTTACAAAAACCTGCTAATGAACTTCATCCTAATTAATCTTACTAGGGGTGCCCAGATTGTTGGTGTAACTGGTTTTTGCATATACAAGTGTGTGCATTCAGAGATATAACGAATTTGATTTTTCCAATGGTTTGTATGTAGATCTAATATAACAGAAAACTTAAGTAAATCTAAACATGTCCATTATGCATGTATTTAACTCTGTGTGTGTGCTATCAATTTGTTTTTAAAGAGCAGACACTGGAGTTTTGATGTGGAGACATGATATTAACAATAGTACTAGTGTTTTAATCATATCTCATCTTGTAATGAACAATGTGAAAATGTCATGAGTAGATTAATATGAGAACAAAAGATAAGAAAAGAAAGTACACTAGTACTTATAAAACAACCTCAATAAGCTTACAGTGAGTGAGGGAACACTTGACTGGTGATTTTGAATCTTGAAATGCTTTAAAAGAATACACCATCAAGTACACAGTTTTACACGACATGGAATTAGTGATTAACAAAAATATTTTATATTTTAAGACATCAATATCAAAAAAAAGGCCAGTTTAAAGAGAAAATCACTATTACACGATAAGTCTACAAGTAACACTACTGCTAGCAAAAAGATTAAAATTCTGTAATCTGATTGATCAGTTGTACAGAGTAAGCTTATATGTTAATATATAACATTATAATATATAATTATATATATATATATATCTATATATATATATATATATATATTATATTCGAATATATAATCCTGGATCATATGTAATTCATTTAGTTTATTATCTATGCCTGAATACATGCCTATTTTCAATCAAATTTATACATCAAAGTATTGACACTTCTATATAATTATTAATATAATTGATTATTAAAAATACAGTCAATATTATTTAAGCATGTAAGTTGTTTTTAAAGCACAATGTTATACGATATGGATATGAAACAAAGTTCAATGGATGCATACATGAAGTAGTTTAGACCACAGTTGCCATGGCTACAATTTCGTAAAAACATGACTGTCTTATATAATGATTAATAAATAACTGATTTTCCACTATTATAGTTGTGATATGTACATCAGGAACAAACAAATAGTAGATATATCAATAAATAAAAAAATAAATAAGGCCATCACGAACAAAATGTAGTTATTCTTCAGCAAAAAACATTCTTTTATAGCGGCTTTCACTCTTCTCTAGTTATCTAATTAAAACATGACACCAGTAGTAGACACTACAACACATGTACTACCATCATATGTAACTACAATGTTTTTGAATTCTTTGTAATGGCCAAAAAATGCAACAATAAGTACATTAACTTCATACACAGAAATATCATGTTAAATTGCTTATATTAAATGTTTTTGTGACAAAGACATACTTAACCACGAGTATAGACGACAGTTACTCACATGTACAATATGACAGTCACAATATATATATAATTATATAAATTTCAGAGAATAAAATTGACATTTCTTACTATTAAGCATAAATTAAGAGTATCAAACCATTATAAATGAATTAGACATGTTGGAAGCTATATATGTCCATTGTAAACATAAGAATACATATATAACATGTTAGATAGTATATTTTACAAGGTATATTACATGAAGCAGTGCAAATTAACCTTTTACTGACTATGTCTACTCAGAATACACACCAGGAAGTGATGTCACAACATATAGTTATCCGTATGTCCTACACTATATGCAGATTCGACACCCACGTCTATAGATATTTAAAATGGAGTGTGAAAGAGAGTACAACCATTCAGGGACGTGCACTTAAATATGAAATCAAAGGAGGGTTTCATAAATGGAATGGAAATACAAAGCTACAGTGTGTGACATTGAGACAGGACTAACAGGAAAAGCTGGAGGCACATTAGCTCAAGACACAGCATTGAACAGAGCTGTAGATGACCTATGGATAAACTCAGTGCATCAGGTAACACAAAATAGTGTTATATCATAGTTGTGGTTATATTCACTAATGTCATACATTTTACTGAAGGTCATCCTGACTGCCACTAAGTTGAGTAGTCTGAATCACAACCAGTAACATCCTCTGACTGTTGCATCTAATAATACACCAGTAGTGCCTTACTATTCCACCTAATAACACAGTAGTGCCATCTATTACTACACAAGTGCTATCTCTTGAAGAAAAAATAGAGACCAAAAACCACAGGTTATAAATAAATTCATATTCTAAGCAATTATCATTGTTGCAGGAGATACCATAATTGTTCAAATGTGCATTAAATATTTCATTGTGGTACTAGATATAACATGTCATACCTTACAAGATGGGTAAGTTTTTGAAGCCTATCTATAATCATTAGTAATAGCTCTAGTACATTCATCTTAAGTATTTTAAATCATTGTAACTTCTACATGAAGAACCTCAGTTCTATCGTACAGTTTTTTTCAAAATTAGTAATCAAAACATGTTATATTATTACTATGTGTTCAACCTTTACAGTCCATACTACAGTGACTTACGTCCAATAATGATGATAAAAATATAATAACATAAAAGACATTTATGCAATTTAGGTTATTTCAATATCATTTACCTAATTATATCTCACACTAATACTACAGTATAATTAATTAAACTTGCTAGTAATAATTTATTGCATGTACTACAAATTTCGGGAATACTGTAATTTCTAAAATTCTATTATAGATATTTTTAGTTCTTTTATCATCATTGGACATAATTCATTGTTGACTATAAAACTATATAAAGTTATATAGTGTCAGTGATATTATGCTATAGCTAATCTCAATCTACTTTAAAAAGCAAAGAAATTAAAATCATATTAAGTGATTTTTTCTGCCTGGCATGCACAATGTGCCAGATGGTCCTAAAATGTGCCCAATATATTTATGTGACTACTGACTGCCATGCCCCCAAACAAAAGGCTGTCCTGGTACATTTGATTCAATCTTAGTCATAGCAGTGTCATCAGTGTGACATTTCAAATCCATCCAATTATATACCAATAGTCACATGACAAGTAGCTGATTATCACTGACACATGAATTTTGTGAGAAAAAGAAATCAGTAATATAAAATCATGATGATTCCGAAACTAAAGTACTGTTTCTTATGACATACAGTTGTTATAATTGTTGAAGTCTACGTTTGAAATGATAAAATAACCCTTAGTGATGATCACCTACAGGTTATATATAACATATTTAATTAGTTTTTTATTACTACTACACCAAGATATCCTTTCAGTAAAGAAAGCACAGCAAAAAAAACTTGCTATATCAGCAACTCTGAGATGTATCAAATTGTAACAATCATGTGTTTTCTACATGATTATATGATCACTGATGTCACTCTAATGACAGTATGACTAAAAAACTTTTTGCTAGAAGATGACTATGGCAATCTGGGGACAACACTAGTTTTATTATATTGTTGTATGTCACTTTTGAAAGTGAACAATAAAACTAACCTCCATACAGTAATTGCCAACCATGCATAGCAACCAATAAATGTTTATTACTTTATCATAAGCACTTTGATTTGGGCTTAACTGATTGTAAGTTTCTGAGTCTGCTACTACTTGACATGAGTTTGAGCAGGTCCATAGCTTCTGCCAACTCTTCAGTCTTCAAAGTTAGCAATAGTCTATCTCTTATAGAAACAGCACTACAATGAAGCCCAATCTTTTAGATGATTTTTATAATTATATTTCTTATTTATTATGATAATATATTTTAACTCATCCCAAAATTACCTTCAGATTATAGACAGGCTTCTAAAGAACCTACTGTGTAAGGTATGAAATGTTATATCTAGTACCATTATACTGAAATAACTTAATACATATACTCACTGACAGTGAACCGAGACAAGCTAAAATGCAAAGTGTATACTAAAGAAAATGCATGCATATTTCAGTTATTGTATGTAAGTCAATTGATGAGTAGTTCATTAGAGAATAATTAACTTTAAACACTTCTCGTACGTGTGTTCATAATAATATGTTTAATTCATCCTGTTTTATTAAATCGCTAAGACACCTCAAACCAGTGTCTTTGTGACTTATGATTTTCAAAAAACATGATCATAGAACTGTACAATTTTGATACCATTAATATTTAGTAATATGTTTCATATGCAGGCTCTGGCAGTAGCCTTCAACTGAATGTAATGTGGCTAGGACAGCTCTAATTCAGTGTAACAGACCATATTGTTAGATCAACATATTAGTCCTTTCATTC